>NW_027521856.1:0-47745 GCF_052094955.1 Ictidomys tridecemlineatus | reverse complement strand
GGCAACCGCTTTCCATCAAAGGGATTTTCGCCAGTCTCTGCTTTGGGCTACATCAACAGCAAACAAACTGTAGAGACAGAACTTGAAACTGCTTTATTGTGACAAGTTTCAAAGAGCTACCAGAAACTGTATTTGATTTAGAGTTCAAAAATACATGTATCCGTATAGGAGAAAAACAGAATGAAACCTAAAAATGAAAACGGTTACTGCAAACGAACGGTTTAACCTAGAAGAACGAAATTTGGTGAGCCCAGTGGTTTTGGTGTACTGATCATTATCTAAAAGAATCATCAAGATTGGGTGAAAAAATGTTTGCTGAGATTTCAGGAAACTCGCAGTTTTGGGAAGCTTGGCAACCCCTTTCCATCAAAGTGATTTTCGCAAGTCTCTGCTTAGGGCTACATCAACAGCAAACAAACCATAGAGATAGAACTTGAAACTGCTTTATTGTGTCAAGTTTCAAAGAGCTAGCACAAACCGTGTTTGATTTAGAGTTCCAAATACATGTATCAGTATAAAAGAAAACAGAGTGAAACCTAAAAATGAAAACGGTTACTGCAAACGAACGGTTTAACCTAGAAGAACGAAATTTGGTGAGCCAAGTGGTTTTGTTGTACTGATCATTACCTGAAAGAATCATCAAAATGGGTGAAAAAATATTTGCTGTGATTTCAGGCAACTTGTACTTTTGGAAGCTTGGCAACCCCTTTCCATCAAAGTGATTTTCGCCAGTCTCTGGTTTGGGCTACATCAACTGCAAACAAACCGTAGAGATAGAACTTTAAACTGCTTTATTGTGTTAAGTTTCAAAGAGCTAGCACACACCGTGTTTGATTTAGAGTTCCAAATACATGTATCCGTATAGGAGAAAACAGAAGAAACCTAAAATTGAAAACGGTTACTGCAAACGAACGGTTTAACCTAGAAGAACGAAATTTGGTGAGCCAAGTGGTTTTGGTGTACTGATCATTACCTGAAAAAATCATCAAGATTAGGTGAAAAAATGTATGCTGAAATTTCAGGCAAATCATAGTTTTTTGTAAGATTGGCAACCCCTTTCCATCAAAGTGATTTTCGCCAGTCTCTTCTTAGGGCTACATCAACAGCAAACAAACCATAGAGATAGAAATTGAAACTGCTTTATTGTGTCAAGTTTCACAGAGCTAGAACAAACCGTGTTTGATTTAGTGTTCCAAATACATGTATTTCTATAGAAGAAAAGAGAGTGAAACCTAAAAATGGAAACGGTTACTGCAAAGGAACGGATTAACCTAGAAGAACGAAATTTGGTGAGCCAAGGGGTTTTGGTGTACTGATCATTACCTGAAAGAATCATCAAGATTGGGTGAAAAAATGTTTGCTGTGATTTCAGGCAATTCGTACTTTTGGGAGCTTGGCAACCCCTTTCCATCAAAGTGATTTTCGCCAGTCTCTGCTTAGGGCTACATCAACAGCAAACAAACCATAGAGATAGAGCTTGAAACTGCTTTATTGTGTCAAGTTTCAAAGAGCTAGCACAAACCGTGTTTGATTTAGAGTTCCAAATACATGTATTTCTATAGAAGAGAAGAGAGTGAAACCTAAAAATGGAAACAGTTACTGCAAACGAACGGTTTAACCTAGAAGAACGAAATTTGGTGAGCCAAGTGGTTTTGGTGTGCTGATCATTACCTGAAAGAATCATCAAGATTGAGTGAAAAAATGTTTGCTGTGATTTCAGGCAATTCGTACTTTTGGGAGCTTGGCAACCCGTTTCCATCAAAGTGATTTTCGCCAGTACTGCTTAGGGCTACCTAAACAACAAACAAACCATATATATAGAACTTGAAACTGCTTTATTGTGTCAAGTTTCAAAGAGCTAGCACAAACCGTGTTTGATTTAGAGTTCCAAATACATGTATCCGTATAAAAGAAAACAGTGTGAAACCTAAAAATGAAAACGGTTACTGCAAACGAACGGTTTAACCTAGAAGAACGAAATTTGGTGAGCCAAGTGGTTTTGGTGTACTGATCATTACCTGAAAGAATCATCAAAATGGATGAAAAAAATATTTGCTGTGATTTCAGGCAACTTGTACTTTTGGAAGCTTGGCAACCGCTTTCCATCAAAGGGATATTCGCCAGTCTCTGCTTTGGGCTACATCAACAGCAAACAAACTGTAGAGACAGAACTTGAAACTGCTTTATTGTGACAAGTTTCAAAGAGCTACCAGAAACTGTATTTGATTTAGAGTTCAAAATACATGTATCCGTATAGGAGAAAAACAGAATGAAACCTAAAAATGAAAACGGTTACTGCAAACGAACGGTTTAACCTAGAAGAACGAAATTTGGTGAGCCCAGTGGTTTTGGTGTACTGATCATTATCTAAAAGAATCATCAAGATTGGGTGAAAAAATGTTTGCTGAGATTTCAGGAAACTCGCAGTTTTGGGAAGCTTGGCAACCCCTTTCCATCAAAGTGATTTTCGCAAGTCTCTGCTTAGGGCTACATCAACAGCAAACAAACCATAGAGATAGAACTTGAAACTGCTTTATTGTGTCAAGTTTCAAAGAGCTAGCACAAACCGTGTTTGATTTAGAGTTCCAAATACATGTATCAGTATAAAAGAAAACAGAGTGAAACCTAAAAATGAAAACGGTTACTGCAAACGAACGGTTTAACCTAGAAGAACGAAATTTGGTGAGCCAAGTGGTTTTGTTGTACTGATCATTACCTGAAAGAATCATCAAAATGGGTGAAAAAATATTTGCTGTGATTTCAGGCAACTTGTACTTTTGGAAGCTTGGCAACCCCTTTCCATCAAAGTGATTTTCGCCAGTCTCTGGTTTGGGCTACATCAACTGCAAACAAACCGTAGAGATAGAACTTGAAACTGCTTTATTGTGTCAAGTTTCAAAGAGATAGCACACACCGTGTTTGATTTAGAGTTCCAAATACATGTATCCGTATAGGAGAAAAACAGAGTGAAACGTAAAAATGAAAACAGTTACTGCAAACGAACGGTTTAACCTAGAAGAACAAAATTTGGTGAGCCTAGTGGTTTTGGTGTACTGATCATTATCTAAAAGAATCATCAAGATTGGGTGATAAAATGTTTGCTGTGATTTCAGGCAACTCGTAGTTTTTTGTAAGCTTGGCAACCCCTTTCCATCAAAGTGATTTTCGACAGTCTCTGCTTAGGGGTACATCAACAGCAAACAAACCATAGAGATAGAGCTTGAAACTGCTTTATTGTGTGAAGTTTCAAAGAGCTAGCACAAACCGTGTTTGATTCAGAGTTCCAAATACATGTATCCCTATAGGAGAAAACACAGTGAAACCTAAAAATAAAACGGTTACTGCAAACGAACGGTTTAACCTAGAAGAACGAAATTTGGTGAGCCAAGTGGTTTTGGTGTACTGATCATTACCTGAAAGAATCATCAAGATTGGGTGAAAAAATGTTTGCTGAGATTTCAGGCAACTCGTAGGTTTTTTAAGCTTGCCAACCCCTTTCCATCAAAGTGATTTTCGGCAGTCTCTGCTTAGGGCTACATCAACAGCAAACAAACCATAGAGATAGAACTTGAAACTGCTTTATTGTGTCAAGTTTCAAAGAGCTAGCACAAACCGTGTTTGATTTAGAGTTCCAAATACATGTATTTCTATAGAAGAGAAGAGAGTGAAACCTAAAAATGGAAACAGTTACTGCAAACGAACGGTTTAACCTAGAAGAACGAAATTTGGTGAGCCAAGTGATTTTGGTGTGCTGATCATTACCTGAAAGAATCATCAAGATTGAGTGAAAAAATGTTTGCTGTGATTTCAGGCAATTCGTACTTTTGGAAGCTTGGCAACTCGTTTCCATCAAAGTGATTTTCGCCAGTCTCTGCTTAGGGCTACCTAAACAACAAACAAACCATATATATAGAACTTGAAACTGCTTTATTGTGTCAAGTTTCAAAGAGCTAGCACAAACCGTGTTTGATTTAGAGTTCCAAATACATGTATCCGTATAAAAGAAAACAGTGTGAAACCTAAAAATGAAAACGGTTACTGCAAACGAACGGTTTAACCTAGAAGAACGAAATTTGGTGAGGCAAGTGGTTTTGGTGTACTGATCATTACCTGAAAGAATCATCAAAATGGGTGAAAAAAATATTTGCTGTGATTTCAGGCAACTTGTACTTTTGGAAGCTTGGCAACCGCTTTCCATCAAAGGGATTTTCGCCAGTCTCTGCTTTGGGCTACATCAACAGCAAACAAACTGTAGAGACAGAACTTGAAACTGCTTTATTGTGACAAGTTTCAAAGAGCTACCAGAAACTGTATTTGATTTAGAATTCAAAATACATGTATCCGTATAGGAGAAAAACAGAATGAAACCTAAAAATGAAAACGGTTACTGCAAACGAACGGTTTAACCTAGAAGAACGAAATTTGGTGAGCCCAGTGGTTTTGGTGTACTGATCATTATCTAAAAGAATCATCAAGATTGGGTGAAAAAATGTTTGCTGAGATTTCAGGAAACTCGCAGTTTTGGGAAGCTTGGCAACCCCTTTCCATCAAAGTGATTTTCGCAAGTCTCTGCTTAGGGCTACATCAACAGCAAACAAACCATAGAGATAGAACTTGAAACTGCTTTATTGTGTCAAGTTTCAAAGAGCTAGCACAAACCGTGTTTGATTTAGAGTTCCAAATACATGTATCAGTATAAAAGAAAACAGAGTGAAACCTAAAAATGAAAACGGTTACTGCAAACGAACGGTTTAACCTAGAAGAACGAAATTTGGTGAGCCAAGTGGTTTTGTTGTACTGATCATTACCTGAAAGAATCATCAAAATGGGTGAAAAAATATTTGCTGTGATTTCAGGCAACTTGTACTTTTGGAAGCTTGGCAACCCCTTTCCATCAAAGTGATTTTCGCCAGTCTCTGGTTTGGGCTACATCAACTGCAAACAAACCGTAGAGATAGAACTTGAAACTGCTTTATTGTGTCAAGTTTCAAAGAGATAGCACACACCGTGTTTGATTTAGAGTTCCAAATACATGTATCCGTATAGGAGAAAAACAGAGTGAAACGTAAAAATGAAAACAGTTACTGCAAACGAACGGTTTAACCTAGAAGAACAAAATTTGGTGAGCCTAGTGGTTTTGGTGTACTGATCATTATCTAAAAGAATCATCAAGATTGGGTGATAAAATGTTTGCTGTGATTTCAGGCAACTCGTAGTTTTTTGTAAGCTTGGCAACCCCTTTCCATCAAAGTGATTTTCGACAGTCTCTGCTTAGGGGTACATCAACAGCAAACAAACCATAGAGATAGAGCTTGAAACTGCTTTATTGTGTGAAGTTTCAAAGAGCTAGCACAAACCGTGTTTGATTCAGAGTTCCAAATACATGTATCCCTATAGGAGAAAACACAGTGAAACCTAAAAATAAAAACGGTTACTGCAAACGAACGGTTTAACCTAGAAGAACGAAATTTGGTGAGCCAAGTGGTTTTGGTGTACTGATCATTACCTGAAAGAATCATCAAGATTGGGTGAAAAAATGTTTGCTGAGATTTCAGGCAACTCGTAGGTTTTTTAAGCTTGCCAACCCCTTTCCATCAAAGTGATTTTCGGCAGTCTCTGCTTAGGGCTACATCAACAGCAAACAAACCATAGAGATAGAACTTGAAACTGCTTTATTGTGTCAAGTTTCAAAGAGCTAGCACAAACCGTGTTTGATTTAGAGTTCCAAATACATGTATTTCTATAGAAGAGAAGAGAGTGAAACCTAAAAATGGAAACAGTTACTGCAAACGAACGGTTTAACCTAGAAGAACGAAATTTGGTGAGCCAAGTGATTTTGGTGTGCTGATCATTACCTGAAAGAATCATCAAGATTGAGTGAAAAAATGTTTGCTGTGATTTCAGGCAATTCGTACTTTTGGAAGCTTGGCAACTCGTTTCCATCAAAGTGATTTTCGCCAGTCTCTGCTTAGGGCTACCTAAACAACAAACAAACCATATATATAGAACTTGAAACTGCTTTATTGTGTCAAGTTTCAAAGAGCTAGCACAAACCGTGTTTGATTTAGAGTTCCAAATACATGTATCCGTATAAAAGAAAACAGTGTGAAACCTAAAAATGAAAACGGTTACTGCAAACGAACGGTTTAACCTAGAAGAACGAAATTTGGTGAGCCAAGTGGTTTTGGTGTACTGATCATTACCTGAAAGAATCATCAAAATGGGTGAAAAAAATATTTGCTGTGATTTCAGGCAACTTGTACTTTTGGAAGCTTGGCAACCGCTTTCCATCAAAGGGATTTTCGCCAGTCTCTGCTTTGGGCTACATCAACAGCAAACAAACTGTAGAGACAGAACTTGAAACTGCTTTATTGTGACAAGTTTCAAAGAGCTACCAGAAACTGTATTTGATTTAGAGTTCAAAAATACATGTATCCGTATAGGAGAAAAACAGAATGAAACCTAAAAATGAAAACGGTTACTGCAAACGAACGGTTTAACCTAGAAGAACGAAATTTGGTGAGCCCAGTGGTTTTGGTGTACTGATCATTATCTAAAAGAATCATCAAGATTGGGTGAAAAAATGTTTGCTGAGATTTCAGGAAACTCGCTGTTTTGGGAAGCTTGGCAACCCCTTTCCATCAAAGTGATTTTCGCAAGTCTCTGCTTAGGGCTACATCAACAGCAAACAAACCATAGAGATAGAACTTGAAACTGCTTTATTGTGTCAAGTTTCAAAGAGCTAGCACAAACCGTGTTTGATTTAGAGTTCCAAATACATGTATCAGTATAAAAGAAAACAGAGTGAAACCTAAAAATGAAAACGGTTACTGCAAACGAACGGTTTAACCTAGAAGAACGAAATTTGGTGAGCCAAGTGGTTTTGTTGTACTGATCATTACGTGAAAGAATCATCAAAATGGGTGAAAAAATATTTGCTGTGATTTCAGGCAACTTGTACTTTTGGAAGCTTGGCAACCCCTTTCCATCAAAGTGATTTTCGCCAGTCTCTGGTTTGGGCTACATCAACTGCAAACAAACCGTAGAGATAGAACTTGAAACTGCTTTATTGTGTCAAGTTTCAAAGAGCTAGCACACACCGTGTTTGATTTAGAGTTCCAAATACATGTATCCGTATAGGATAAAACAGAAGAAACCTAAAATTGAAAACGGTTACTGCAAACGAACGGTTTAACCTAGAAGAACGAAATTTGGTGAGCCAAGTGGTTTTGGTGTACTGATCATTACCTGAAAAAATCATCAAGATTAGGTGAAAAAATGTATGCTGAAATTTCAGGCAAATCGTAGTTTTTTGTAAGATTGGCAACCCCTTTCCATCAAAGTGATTTTCGCCAGTCTCTTCTTAGGGCTACATCAACAGCAAACAAACCATAGAGATAGAAATTGAAACTGCTTTATTGTGTCAAGTTTCACAGAGCTAGAACAAACCGTGTTTGATTTAGTGTTCCAAATACATGTATTTCTATAGAAGAAAAGAGAGTGAAACCTAAAAATGGAAACGGTTACTGCAAAGGAACGGATTAACCTAGAAGAACGAAATTTGGTGAGCCAAGGGGTTTTGGTGTACTGATCATTACTTGAGAGAATCATCAAGATTGGGTGAAAAAATGTTTGCTGTGATTTCAGGCAATTCGTACTTTTGGGAGCTTGGCAACCCCTTTCCATCAAAGTGATTTTCGCCAGTCTCTGCTTAGGGCTACATCAACAGCAAACAAACCATAGAGATAGAGCTTGAAACTGCTTTATTGTGTCAAGTTTCAAAGAGCTAGCACAAACCGTGTTTGATTTAGAGTTCCAAATACATGTATTTCTATAGAAGAGAAGAGAGTGAAACCTAAAAATGGAAACAGTTACTGCAAACGAACGGTTTAACCTAGAAGAACGAAATTTGGTGAGCCAAGTGGTTTTGGTGTGCTGATCATTACCTGAAAGAATCATCAAGATTGAGTGAAAAAATGTTCGCTGTGATTTCAGGCAATTCGTACTTTTGGGAGCTTGGCAACCCGTTTCCATCAAAGTGATTTTCGCCAGTCTCTGCTTAGGGCTACCTAAACAACAAACAAACCATATATATAGAACTTGAAACTGCTTTATTGTGTCAAGTTTCAAAGAGCTAGCACAAACCGTGTTTGATTTAGAGTTCCAAATACATGTATCCGTATAAAAGAAAACAGTGTGAAACCTAAAAATGAAAACGGTTACTGCAAACGAACGGTTTAACCTAGAAGAACGAAATTTGGTGAGCCAAGTGGTTTTGGTGTACTGATCATTACCTGAAAGAATCATCAAAATGGATGAAAAAAATATTTGCTGTGATTTCAGGCAACTTGTACTTTTGGAAGCTTGGCAACCGCTTTCCATCAAAGGGATTTTCGCCAGTCTCTGCTTTGGGCTACATCAACAGCAAACAAACTGTAGAGACAGAACTTGAAACTGCTTTATTGTGACAAGTTTCAAAGAGCTACCAGAAACTGTATTTGATTTAGAGTTCAAAATACATGTATCCGTATAGGAGAAAAACAGAATGAAACCTAAAAATGAAAACGGTTACTGCAAACGAACGGTTTAACCTAGAAGAACGAAATTTGGTGAGCCCAGTGGTTTTGGTGTACTGATCATTATCTAAAAGAATCATCAAGATTGGGTGAAAAAATGTTTGCTGAGATTTCAGGAAACTCGCAGTTTTGGGAAGCTTGGCAACCCCTTTCCATCAAAGTGATTTTCGCAAGTCTCTGCTTAGGGCTACATCAACAGCAAACAAACCATAGAGATAGAACTTGAAACTGCTTTATTGTGTCAAGTTTCAAAGAGCTAGCACAAACCGTGTTTGATTTAGAGTTCCAAATACATGTATCAGTATAAAAGAAAACAGAGTGAAACCTAAAAATGAAAACGGTTACTGCAAACGAACGGTTTAACCTAGAAGAACGAAATTTGGTGAGCCAAGTGGTTTTGTTGTACTGATCATTACCTGAAAGAATCATCAAAATGGGTGAAAAAATATTTGCTGTGATTTCAGGCAACTTGTACTTTTGGAAGCTTGGCAACCCCTTTCCATCAAAGTGATTTTCGCCAGTCTCTGGTTTGGGCTACATCAACTGCAAACAAACCGTAGAGATAGAACTTGAAACTGCTTTATTGTGTCAAGTTTCAAAGAGATAGCACACACCGTGTTTGATTTAGAGTTCCAAATACATGTATCCGTATAGGAGAAAAACAGAGTGAAACGTAAAAATGAAAACAGTTACTGCAAACGAACGGTTTAACCTAGAAGAACAAAATTTGGTGAGCCTAGTGGTTTTGGTGTACTGATCATTATCTAAAAGAATCATCAAGATTGGGTGATAAAATGTTTGCTGTGATTTCAGGCAACTCGTAGTTTTGGAAGCTTTGCAACCCCTTTCCATAAAAGTGATTTTCGCCAGTCTCTGCTTAGGTCTACATCAACAGCAAACAAACCGTAGAGATAGAACTTGAAACTGCTTTATTGTGTCAAGTTTCAAAGAGCTAGCACAAACCCTGTTTGATTTAGAGTTCCAAATACATGTATCCGTATAGGAGAAAACAGAAGACACCTAAAATTGAAAACGGTTACTGCAAACGAACGGTTTAACCTAGAAGAACGAAATTTGGTGAGCCAAGTGGTTTTGGTGTACTGATCATTACCTGAAAAAATCATCAAGATTAGGTGAAAAAATGTATGCTGAAATTTCAGGCAAATCGTAGTTTTTTGTAAGCTTGGCAACCCCTTTCCATCAAAGTGATTTTCGCCAGTCTCTTCTTAGGGCTACATCAACAGCAAACAAACCATAGAGATAGAAATTGAAACTGCTTTATTGTGTCATGTTTCAAAGAGCTAGCACAAACCGTGTTTGATTTAGACTTCCAAATACATGTATCCCTATCGGAGAAAACAGAGTGAAACCTCAAAATGAAACCGGTTACTGCCAACGAACGGTTTAACCTAGAAGAACGAAATTTGACGAGCCAAGTGGGATTGGTGTACTGATGATTACCTGAAAGTTTCATCAAGATTGGGTGAAAAAGTGTGTGCTGAGATTTCAGGCAATTCGTACTTTTGGGAGCTTGGCAACCCCTTTCCATCAAAGTGATTTTCGCCAGTCTCTGCTTAGGGCTACATCAACAGCAAACAAACCATAGAGATAGAGCTTGAAACTGCTTTATTGTGTCAAGTTTCAAAGAGCTAGCACAAACCGTGTTTTATTTAGAGTTCCAAATACATGTATCCGTATAGGAGAAAAAAGAGTGAAACCTAAAATTGAAAATGGTTACTGCAAATGAACCGTTTAACCTAGAAGAACGAAATTTGGTGAGCCAAGTGGTTTTGGTGTACTGATCATTACCTGAAAGAATCATCAAAATGGGTGAAAAAATATTTGCTGTGATTTCAGGCAACTTGTACTTTTGGAAGCTTGGCAACACCTTTCCATCAAACTGATTTTCGCCAGTCTCTGCTTTGGGCTACATCAACAGCAAACAAACCGTAGAGAGAGAACTTGAAACTGCTTTATTGTGTCAAGTTTCAAAGAGCTAGCACAAACCCTGTTTGATTTAGAGTTCCAAATACATGTATCCGTATAGAAGAAAAAGAGAGTGAAACGTAAAAATGAAAACGGTTACTGCAAACGAACGGTTTAACCTAGAAGAACGAAATTTGGTGAGCGTAGTGGGTTTGGTGTACTGATCATTATTTAAAAGAATCATCAAGATTGGGTGAAAAAATGTTTCCTGAGATTTCAGGAAACACGTAGTTTTGGAAGCTTGGCAACCCCTTTTCATGAAAGTGATTTTCGCCAGTCTCTGCTTAGGTCTACATCAACAGGAAACAAACTGTAGAGATAGAACTTGAAACTGCTTTATTGTGTCAAGTTTCAAAGAGCTAGCACAAACCGTGTTTGATTTAGAGTTCCAAATACATGTATCCCTATAGGAGAAAACAGAGTGAAACCTAAAAATGAAAACGGTTACTGCAAACGAACGGTTTAACCTAGAAGAACGAAATTTGGTGAGCCAAGTAGTTTTGGTGTACTGATCAATACCTGAAAGAATCATCAAAATGGGTGAAAAAATATTTGCTGTGATTTCAGGCAACTTGTACTTTTGGAAGCTTGGCAACCACTTTCCATCCAAGTGATTTTTGCCAGTCTCTGCTTTGGGCTACATCAACAGCAAACAAACCGTAGAGATAGAACTTGAAACTGCTTTATTGTGTCAAGTTTCAAAGAGCTAGCACAAACCGTGTTTAATTTAGAGTTCCAAATACATGTATCCGTATAGAAAAAAAACAGAGTGAAACGTAAAAATGAAAACGGTTACTGCAAACGAACGGTTTAACCTAAAAGAACGAAATTTGATGAGCCTCGTGGGTTTGGTGTACTGATCATTATCTAAAAGAATCATCAAGATTGGGTGAAAAAATGTTTCCTGAGATTTCAGGAAACTCGTAGTTTTGAGAAGCTTGGCAACCCCTTTCCATGAAAGTGATTTTCGCCAGACTCTGCTTAGGGCTACATCAACAGCAAACAAACCATAAAGATAGAACTTGAAACTGCTTTATTTTGTCAAGTTTCAAAGAGCTAGCACAAACCGTGTTTGATTTAGAATTCCAAATACATGTATCCGTATAGGAGAAAACAGTGTGAAACCTAAAAATGAAAACGGTTACTGCAAACGAACGGTTTAACCTAGAAGAACGAAATTTGGTGAGCCAAGTGGTTTTGGTGTACTGATCATTACCTGAAAAAATCATCAATATTAGGTGATAAAATGTTTGCTGTGATTTCAGGCAACTCGTAGTTTTGGAAACTTGGCAACCCCTTTCCATCAAAGTGATTTTCGCCAGTCTCTGCTTAGGTCTACATCAACAGCAAACAAACCGTAGAGATAGAACTTGAAACTGCTTTATTGTGTCAAGTTTCAAAGAGCTAGCACAAACCGTGTTTGATTTAGAGTTCCAAATACATGTATTTCTATAGAAGAAAAGAGATTGAAACCTAAAAATGGAAACGGTTACTGCAAACGAACGGTTTAACTTAGAAGAACGAAATTTGGTGAGCCAAGTGGTTTTGGTGTACTGATCATTACCTGAAAGAATCATCAAGATTGGGTGAAAAAATGTTTGCTGTGATTTCAGGCAATTCGTACTTTTGGGAGCTTGGCAACCCCTTTCCATCAAAGTGATTTTAGCCAGTCTCTGCTTAGGGCTACCTCAACAGCAAACAAACAATATATATAGAACTTGAAACTGCTTTATTGTTTCAAGTTTCAAAGAGCTAGCACAAATCCTGTTTGATTTAGAGTTCCAAATACATGTATCCCTATAGGAGAAAACAGAGTGAAACCTAAAAATGAAAACGGTTACTGCAAACGAACGGTTTAACCTAGAAGAACGAAATTTGGTGAGCCAAGTGGTTTTGGTGTACTGATCATTACCTGAAAAAAACATCAAGACTGGGTGAAAAAATATTTGCTGAGATTTCAGGAAACTAGTAGTTTTTGTGAGCTTGGCAACCCCTTTCCATCAAAGTGAATTTCGCCAGTCTCTTCTTAGGGCTACATCAACAGCAAACAATCCGTAGAGATAGAACTTGAAACTGCTTTATTGTGTCAAGTTTCAAAGAGCTAGCACAAACTGTGTTTGATTTAGAGTTCCAAATACATGTATCCATATAGGAGAAAACAGAATGAAACCAAAAAATGAAAATGGTTACTGCAAACGAACGGTTTAACCTAGAAGAACGAAATTTGGTGAGTCAAGTGGTTTTGGTGTACTGATCATTACCTGAAAGAATCATCAAGATTGGGTGAAAAAATGTTTGCTGAGATTTCAGGCAACTCGTAGTTTTTCGGATCTTGGCAACCCCTTTCCATCAAAGTGATTTTCGCCAGTCTATCCTTAGGGCTACATCAACAGCAAACAAACCATAGAAATAGAACTTGAAACTGCTTTATTGTGTCAAGTTTCAAAGAGCTAGCACAAACCGTGTTTGATTTAGAGTTCCAAATAAATGTATCCGTATAGGAGAAAACAGAGTGAAACCTAAAAATGAAAACGGTTACTGCAAACGAACGGTTTAACCTAGAAGAACGAAATTTGGTGATCCAAGTGGTTTTGGTGTGCTGATCATTACCTGAAAGAATCATCAAGATTGGGTGATAAAATGTTTACTCTGATTTCATGCAATTCGTACTTTTGGAAGCTTGACAACCCCTTTCCATCAAAGTGATTTTCGCCAGTCTCTGCTTTGGGATACATCAACAGCAAACAAACCGTAGAGATAGAACTTGAAACTGCATTATTGTGTCAAGTTTCAAAGAGCTAGCACAAACCGTGTTTGATTTAGAGTTCCAAATACATGTATCTGTAAAGGAGAAAACAGAGTGAAACCTAAAAATGAAAACGGTTACTGCAAACGAACGGTTTAACCTAGAAGAACAAAATTTGGTGAGCCAAGTGGTTTTGGTGTACTGATCATTACCTGAAAGAATCATCAAGATTGGGTGATAAAATGTTTGCTGTGATTTCAGGCAACTCGTACTTTTGGAAGCCTGGAAACCCCTTTCCATCAAAGTGATGTTCGCCAGTCTCTGCTTAGGTCTACATCAACAGCAAACAAACAGTAGAGATAGAACTTTAAACTGCTTTATTGTGTCAAGTTTCAAAGAGCTAGCACAAACCGTGTTTGATTTAGAGTTCCAAATACATGTATCCCTATAGGAGAAAACAGAGTGAAACCTAAAAATGAAAACGGTTACTGCAAACGAACGGTTTAACCTAGAAGTACGAAATTTGGTGAGCCAAGTGGTTTTGGTGTACTGATCATTACCTGAAACAATCATCAAGACTGGGTAAAAAAATGTTTGCTGAGATTTCAGGAAACTAGTAGTTTTTGTGAGCTTGGCAAACCCTTTCCATCAAAGTGACTTTCAAGAGTCTCTTCTTAGGGCTAAAACAACAGCAAACAAACCGTATAGATAGAACTTGAAACTGCTTTATTGTGTCAAGTTTCAAAGAGCTAGCACAAACCGTGTTTGATTTAGAGTTCCAAATACATGTATCCGTATAGCAGAAAACAGAATGAAACCAAAAAATGAAAACGGTTACTGCAAACGAACGGTTTAACCTAGAAGAACGAAATTTGGTGAGCCAAGTGGTTTTGGTGTACTGATCATTACCTGAAAGAATCATCAAGATTGGGTGAAAAAATGTTTGCTCTGATTTCAGGCAATTCGTACTTTTGGGAGCTTTGCAACCCCTTTCCATCAAAGTGATTTTCGCCACTCTCTGCTTAGGGCTACATCAACAGCAAACAAACCATAGAGATAGAACTTGAAACTGCTTTATTGTGTCAAGTTTCAAAGAGCTAGCACAAACCGTGTTTGATTTAGAGTTCCAAATACATGTATTTCTATAGAAGAAAAGAGAGTGAAACCTAAAAATGGAAACGGTTACTGCAAACGAACGGTTTAACCTAGAAGAACGAAATTTGGTGAGCCAAGTGGTATTGGTGTACGGATCATTACCTGAAAGAATCATCAAGATTGGTTGAAAAAATGTTTGCTGAGATTTCAGGCAACTCGTAGTTTTTTGGAAGCTTTGCAACCCCTTTTAATCAAAGTGATTTTCGCCAGTCTCTGCTTAGGGCTACATCAACAGCAAACAAACCATAGAGATATAAGTTGAAACTGCTTTATTGTGTCAAGTTTCAAAGAGCTAGCACAAACCGTGTTTTATTTAGAGTTCCAAATACATGTATCCGTGTAGGAGAAAAAAGAGTGAAACCTCAAAATGAAAACGGTTACTGCAAACGAACGGTATAACCTAGAAGAACGAAATTTGGTGAGCCAAGTGGTTTTGGTGTACTGATCATTACCTGAAAGAATCATCAAGATTGGGTGATAAAATGTTTGCTGTGATATCAGGCAACTCGTACTTTTGGAAGCCTGGCAACCCCTTTCCATCAAAGTGATTTTAGCCAGTCTCTGCTTAGGGCTACCTCAACAGCAAACAAACAATATATATAGAACTTGAAACTGCTTTATTGTTTCAAGTTTCAAAGAGCTAGCACAAACCCTGTTTGATTTAGAGTTCCAAATACATGTATCCCTATAGGAGAAAACAGAGTGAAACCTAAAAATGAAAACGGTTATTGCAAACGAACGGTTGAAACTAGAAGAACGAAATTTGGTGAGCCAAGCGGTTTTGGTGTACTGATCATTAACTGATAGAATCATCAAGATTGGGAGAAAAAATGTTTGCTGAGATTTCAGGCAACTCATAGTTTTTTGGAAGCTTTGCAACCCCTTTACATCAAAGTGATTTTCGCCTGTCTCTGCTTAGGGCTACATCAACAGCAAACAAACCGTAGAGACAGAACTTGAAACTGTCAAGTTTCAAAGAGCTAGCACAAACCGTGTTTGATTTAGAGTTCCAAATACATGTATCCCTAATAGGAGAAAACAGAGTGAAACCTAAAAATGAAAACGGTTACTGCAAACGAATGGTTTAACCTAGAAGAACGAAATTTGGTGAGCCAAGATGTTTTGGTGTGCTGATCATTACCTGAAAGAATCATCAAGATTGGGTGAAAAAATGTTTGCTGTGATTTCAGGCAATTCGTAATTTTGGGAGCTTGGCAACCCCTTTTCATCGAAGTGATTTTCGCCAGTCTCTGCTTAGGGCTACATCAAAAGCAAAGAAACCATATATATAGAACTTGAAACTGCTTTATTGTGTTACGTTTCAAAGAGCTAGCAGAAACCGTCTTTGATTTAGAGTTCCAAATACATGTATCCGTATAAGAGAAAACAGAGGGAAACTTAAAAATGAAAACGGTCACTGCAAACGAACAGTTTAACCTAGAAGAACGAAATTTGGTGAGCCAAGTGGTTTTGGTGTACTCATCATTAACTGAAAGAATCATCAAGATTGGTTAAAAAAATGTTTGCTGTGATTTCAGGCAACTTGTACTTTTGGGAGCTTGGCAACCCCTTTCCATCAAAGTGATTTTCGCCAGTCTCTGCTTTGGGCTACATCAACAGCAAACAAACCGTAGAGATAGAACTTGAAACTGCTTTATTGTGTCAAGTTTCAAAGACCTAGCACAAACCGTGTTTGATTTAGAGTTCCAAATATATGTATCCCTTTTGGAGAAAACACAGTGAAACCTAAAAATGAAAACGGTTACTGCAAACGAATGGTTTTACCTAGAAGAACGAAATTTGGTGAGCCAAGTGGTTTTGGTGTACTGATCATTACCTGAAAGAATCATTAAGATTGGGTGAAAAAATGTTTGCTGAGATTTCAGGCAACTCGTAGATTTTGGAAGCTTGGCAAACCCTTTCCATCAAAGTTATTTTCGCCAGTCTCTGCTTAGGGCTTCATCAACAGCAAACAAACCATAGAGATAGAACTATTAACTGCTTTATTGTGTCATGTTTCAAAGAGGTAGCACAAACCGTGTTTGATTTAGAGTTCCAAATACATGTATCCCTATAGGAGAAAACACAGTGAAATCTAAAAATGAAAACGGTTACGGCAAACGAACGGTTTAACCTAGAAAAACGAAATTTGGTGAGCCAAGTGGTTTTGGTGTACTGATCATTTCCTGAAAGAATCATCAAGATTGGGTGAAAAAATGTTTGCTAAGATTTCAGGAAACTCGTAGTTTTTGGAAGCTTCGCAACCCATTTCCATCAAAGTGATTTTCGTCAGTCTCTGCTTAGGGCTACATCAACAGCAAAAAAACCATAGAGATAGAACTTGAAACTGCTTTATTGTGTCAAGTTTCAAAGAGCTAGCACAAACCGTGTTTGATTTAGAGTTCCAAATACATGTATCCGTATAGGAGAAAACAGAGTGAAACCTAAAAATGAAAATGGTTACTGCAAACGAACGGTTTAACCTAGAAAAACAAAATTTGGTGAGCCAAAGTGGTTTGGGTGTACTGACAATTTCCTGAAAGAATCATCAAGATTGGGTGAAAAAATGTTTGCTGAGATTTCAGGCAACTCGTAGTTTTTTGGAAGCTTGGCAACCCCTTCCCATCAAAGTGATTTTCGCCAGTCTCTGCTTAGGGCTACATCAACAGCAAACAAACCGTAGAGATAGAACTTGAAACTGCTTTATTGTGTCAAGTTTTAAAGAGCTAGCACAAACCGTGTTTGATTTAGAGTTCCAAATACATGTATCCCTAATAGGATAAAGCAGAGTGAAACCTAAAAATGAAAACGGTTATGGAAATGAACGGTTTAACCTAGAAGAACGAAATTTGGTAATCAAAGTGGTTTTGGTCTACTGATCATTACCTGAAAGAATCATCAAGATTGGGAGAAAAAATGTTTGCTGAGATTTCAGGCAGCTGGTTGTTTTTTGCAAGCTTGGCAACCCCTTTCCATCAAAGTAATTTTAGCCAGTCTCTGCTTAGGGCTACATCAACAGAAAACAAACCATAGATATAGAACTTGAAACTGCTTTATTGTGTCAAGTTTCAAAGAGCTAGCTCAAACCGTGTTTTATTTAGAGTTCCAAATACATGTATCCCTAGAGGAGAAAAGAGAGTGAAACCTAAAAATGAAAACGGTTACTGCAAACGAACGGTTTAACCTAGAAGAACGAAATTTTGTAAGCCAAGTGGTTTTGGTGTGCTGATCATTACCTGAAAGAATCATAAAGATTTGGTGAAAAAATGTTTGCTGTGATTTCAGGCAATTCGTACTTTTGGGAGCTTGGCAACCCCTTTCCATCGAAGTAATTTTCGCCAGTCTCTGCTTAGGGCTACATCAACAGCAAAGAAACCATATATATATAGAACTTCAAACTGCTTTATTGTGTCAAGTTTCAAAGAGCTAGTAGAAACCGTCTTTGATTTAGAGTTCCAAATACATATATCCGTATAGTAGAAAACAGAGGGAAACTTAAAAATGAAAACGGTTACTGCAAACGAGCAGTTTAACCTAGAAGAACGAAATTTGGTGAGCCAAGTGGTTTGGGTGTACTGATCATTACCTGAAAGAATCATCAAGATTGGGTGAAAAAATGTTTGCTGTGATTTCAGGCATCACGTACTTTTGGAAGCTTGGCAACCCCTTTCCATCAAAGTGATTTTCCCCAGTCTCTGCTTAGAGCTACATGAACAGCAAACAAACCGTAGAGATAGAACTTGAAACTGCTTTATTCTGTCAAGTTTCAAAGACCTAGCACAAACCGTGTTTGATTTAGAGTTCCAAATATATGTATCCCTTTTGGAGAAAACACAGTGAAACCAAAAAATGAAAACGGTTACTGCAAACGAACGGTTTAACCTAGAAGAACAAAATTTGGTGAGCCAAGTGGTTTTGGTGTACTGATCATTAGCTGAAAGAATCATTAAGATAGGGTGAAAAAATGTTTGCTGTGATTTCAGGAAACTCGTATTTTTGGAACTTGGCAACCCCTTTCCACCAAAGTGATTTTCGCCAGTCTCTGCTTAGGTCTACATCATCAGCAAACAAACCGTAGAGATAGATCTTGAAACTGCTTTATTGTGTCAAGTTTCAAAGAGCTAGCACAAACCGTGTTTGATTTAGAGTTCCAAATACATGTATCCGTATAGGAGAAAACAGAGTGAAAACTAAAAATGAAAACGGTTACTGCAAACGAACGGTTTAACCTAGAAAAACGAAATTTGGTGAGCCAAGTGGTTTTGGTGTTCTGATCATTACCTGAAAGAATCATCAAGATTGGGTGAAAAAATGTTTGCTGGGATTTCAGGCAACTCCTAGTTTTTTGGAAGCTTGGCAACCCCTTTCCATGAAAGTGATTTTCGCCAGTCTCTGCTTAGGGCTACATCAAAAGCAAACAAACCATAGAGATACAACTTGAAACTGCTTTATTGTGTCAAGTTTTAAAGAGCTAGCACAAACCGTGTTTGATTTAGAGTTCCAAATACATGTATTCGTATAGGAGAAAACAGAGTGAAACCTAAAAATGAAAACGGTTACTGTAAACGAACGGTTTAAGCTAGAAGAAAGAAATTTGGTGAGCCAAGTGGTTTTGGTGTACTGATCATTACCTGAAAGAATCATCAAGATTGGGCGAAAAAATGTTTGCTGAGATTTCAGGCAACTCGTAGTTTTTTGGAAGCTTGGCAACCCGTTTCCATCAAAGTGATTTTTGCCAGTGTCTGCTTAGGGCTACATCAACAGCAAACAAACCATAGAGATAGAACTTGAAACTGCTTTATTGTGTCAAGTTTCAAAGAGATAGCACAAACCGTGTTTGATTTAGAGTTTCAAATACATGTATCCGTATAGGAGAAAACAGAGTGAAAACTAAAAATAAAAACGGTACTGCAAACGAACGGTTTAACCTAGAAAAACGAAATTTGGTGAGCCAAGTGGTTTTGGTGTACTGATCATTATCTGAAAGAATCATCAAGATTGGGTGAAAAAAATGTTTGCTGAGATTTCAGGCAACTCGTAGTTTTTTGGAAGCTTGGCAACCCCTTTCCATGAAAGTGATTTTCGCCAGTCTCTGCTTAGGGCTACATCAACAGCAAACAAACCATAGAGATACAACTTGAAAGTGCTTTATTGTGTCTAGTTTTAAAGAGCTAGCACAAACCGTGTTTGATTTAGAGTTCCAAATACATGTATACATATAGGAGAAAACAGAGTGAAACCTAAAAATGAAAATGGTTACTGCAAAAGAAAGGTTTACATAGAAGAACGAAATTTGGTTAGCCAAGTGGTTTTGGTGTACTGATCATTAACTGAAAGAATCATCAAGATTGGGTGAAAAAATGTTTGCTGAGATTTCAGTCAATTCGTAGTTTTTTGGAAGCTTGGCAACCCCTTTCCATCAAAGTGATTTTGCCAGTCTCTGCTTAGGGCTACATCAACAGCAAACAAACCATAGAGATAGAACTTGAAACTGCTTTATTGTGTCAAGTTTCAAAGAGCTAGCACAAACCGTGTTTGATTTAGAGTTTTAAATACATGTATCCATATAGGAGAAAACAGAGTGAAATCTAAAAATGAAAACGGTTACTGCAAACGAACGGTTTAACCTAGAAGAACAAAATTTCGTGAGCCAAGTGGTTTTTGTGTACTGATCATTACCTGAAAGAATCATCAAGATTGGGTGAAAAATGTTTGCTGAGATTTCAGGCAACTAGTACTTTTTGGAAGCTTGGCAACCCCTTTCCATCAAAGTGATTTTCGCCAGTCTCTGCTTAGGGCTACATCAACAGCAAACAAACCGTAGACATAGAACTTGAAACTGCTTTATTGGGTCAAGTTTCAAAGAGCTAGCACAAACCGTGTTTGATTTAGAGTTCCAAATACATGTGTCCGTATAGGAGAAAACAGAGTGAATCCTAAAAATGAAAACAGTTACTGAAAACGAACGGTTTAACCTAGAAGAACGAAATTTGGTGAGCCAAGTGGTTTTGGTGTACTGATCATTACCTGAAAGAATCATCAAGATTGGGTGAAACAATGTTTGCTGAGATTTCAGGCAACTCGTAGTTTTTGGGAGCTTGGCAACCTCTTTCCATCAAAGTGATTTTCGCCAGTCTCTGCTTAGGGCTACATAGACAGCAAACAAACCATAAAGATAGAACTTGAAACTGCTTTATTGTGTCAAGTTTCAAAGAGCTAGCAGAAACCGTCATTGATTTAGAGTTAAAAATACATGTATCCGTATAGTAGAAAACAGAGGGAAACTTAAAAATGAAAACGGTTACTGCAAACGGACAGTTTAACCTAGAAGAACGATATTTGGTGAGCCAAGTGGTTTTGGTGTACTGATCATTACATGAAAGAATCATCAAGATTGGGTGAAAAAATGTTTGCTGTGATTTCAGGAATCTCGTACTTTTGGAAACTTGGCAACCCCTTTCCATCAAAGTGATTTTCGCCAGTCTCTGCTTAGGGCTACATCAACAGCAAACAAACCGTATAGATAGAACTTGAAACTGCTTTATTCTGTCAAGTTTCAAAGATCTAGCAAAAACCGTGTTTGATTTAGAGTTCCAAATATATGTATCCCTTTTGCAGAAAACAGAGTGAAACCTAAAAATGAAAACCTTTACTGCAAACGAACGGTTTAACCTAGAAGAACGAAATTTGGTGAGCCAAGTGGTTTTGGTGTACTGATCATTACCTGAAAGAATCATCAAGATTGGGTGAAAAAATATTTGCTGAGATTTCAGGCAACTCGTATTTTTGGAACTTGGCAACCCCTTTCTATCAAAGTGATTTTCGCCAGTCTCTGCTTAGGTCTACATCATCAGCAATCAAACCGTAGAGATAGAACTTGAAACTGCTTTATTGTGTCAAGTTTCAAGGAGCTAGCACAAACCGTGTTTGATTTAGAGTTCCAAATATATGTATCCGTATAGGAGAAAACAGAGTGAAAACTAAAAATGAAAACGATACTGCAAACGAACGGTTTAACCTAGAAAAACGAAATTTGGTGAGCCAAGTGGTTTTGTTGTACTGATCATTACCTGAAAGAATCATCAAGATTGGGTGAAAAAATGTTTTCTGGGATTTCAGGCAACTCCTAGTTTTTTGGAAGCTTGGAAACCCCTTTCCATGAAAGTGATTTTCGCCAGTCTCTGCTTAGGGCTACATCAAATCAAACAAACCATAGAGATACAACTTGAAACTGCTTTATTGTGTCATGTTTTAAAGAGCTAGCACAAACCGTGTTTGATTTAGAGTTCCAAATACATGTATCCGTATAGGAGAAAACAGACTGAAACCTAAAAATGAAAACGGTTACTGCAAACGAACGGTTTAATTAGAAGAAAGAAATTTGGTGAGCCAAGTGGTTTTGGTGTATTGATCATTACCTGAAAGAATCATCAAGATTGGGCGAAAAAATGTTTGCTGAGATTTCAGGCAACTCGTAGGTTTTTGGAAGCTTGGCAACCCCTTTCCATCAAAGTGATTTTTGCCAGTGTCTGCTTAGGGCTACATCAACAGCAAACAAACCATAGAGATAGAACTTGAAACTGCTTTATTGTGTCAAGTTTCAAAGAGATAGCACAAACCGTGTTTGATTTAGAGTTCCAAATACATGTATCCGTATAGGAGAAAACAGAGTGAAAACTAAAAATAAAAACGGTACTGCAAACGAACGGTTTAACCTAGAAAAACGAAATTTGGTGAGCCAAGTGGTTTTGTTGTACTGATCATTATCTGAAAGAATCATCAAGATTGGGTGAAAAAAATGTTTGCTGAGATTTCAGGCAACTCGTAGTTTTTTGGAAGCTTGGCAACCCCTTTCCATGAAAGTGATTTTCGCCAGTCTCTGCTTAGGGCTACATCAACAGCAAACAAACCATAGAGATACAACTTGAAAGTGCTTTATTGTGTCTAGTTTTAAAGAGCTAGCACAAACCTTTTTGATTTAGATTTCCAAATACATGTATACATATAGGAGAAAACAGAGTGAAACCTAAAAATGAAAACGGTGACTGCAAACGAACGGTTTAACATAGAAGAACGAAATTTGGTGAGCCAAGTGGTTTTGGTGTACTGATCATTAACTGAAAGAATCATCAAGATTGGGTGAAAAAATGTTTGCTGAGATTTCAGGCAACTCGTAGTTTTTGGGAGCTTGGCAACCTGTTTCCATGAAAGTGATTCTCGCCAGTCTCTGCTTAGGGCTACATCAACCGCAAACAAACCATAGAGATAGAACTTGAAAGTGCTTTATTGTGTCAAGTTTCAAAGAGCTAGCACAAACCGTGTTTGATTTAGAGTTTTAAATACATGTATCCATATAGGAGAAAACAGAGTGAAATCTAAAAATGAAAACGGTTACTGCAAACGAACGGTTTAACCTAGAAGAACAAAATTTCGTGAGCCAAGTGGTTTTGGTGTACTGATCATTACCTGAAAGAATCATCAAGATTGGGTGAAAAAAGGTTTGCTGTGATTTCAGGCTACTGGTAATTTTGGAAGCTTGGCAACCCCTTTCCATCCAAGTGATTTTCGCCAGTCTCTGCTTAGGGCTACATCAACAGCAAAGAAACCGTAGAGATAGAACTTGAAACTGCTTTATTGTGTCAAGTTTCAAAGAGCTAGCACAAACCGTGTTTGATTTAGAGTTCCAAATACATGTATCCCTAGAGGAGAAAACAGAGTGAAACCTAAAAATGAAAACGGTTACTGCAAACGAACGTTTTAACCTAGACGAACGAAATTTGGTGAGCCAAGTGGTTTTGGTGTACTGATCATTACCTGAAAAAATCATCAAGATTGGGTGAAAAAATGTTTGCTGTGATTTCAGGCAACTCGTACTTTTGGAAGCTTGGCAACCCCTTTCCATCATAGTGATTTTGGCCAGTCTCTGCTTAGGGCTACATCAACAGCAAACAAACCACAGAGATAGAACTTGAAACAGATTTATTGTGTCAAGTTTCAAAGAGCTAGCACAAACCGTGTTTGATTTAGAGTTCCAAATACATGTATCCGTATAGGAGAAAACAGAGTGAAACCTAAAAATGAAAACGGTTACTGCAAACGAACGGTTTAACCAAGAGGAAAGAAATTTGGTGAGCCAAGTGGTTTTGGTGTACTGATCATTACCTGAAAGAATCATCAAGATTGGGTGAAAAAATGTTTGCTGAGATTTCAGGCAACTCGTAGGTTTTTGGAAGCTTGGCAACCCCTTTCCATCAAAGTGATTTTTGCCAGTCTCTGCTTAGGGCTACATCAACAGCAAACAAACCATAGAGATAGAACTTGAAACTGCTTTATTGTGTCAAGTTTCAAAGAGCTAGCACAAACCGTGTTTGATTTAGAGTTCCAAATACATGTATCAGTATAGGAGAAAACAGAGTGAAACCTAAAAATGAAAACGGTTACTGCAAACGAACGGTTTAACCTAGAAGAACGAAATTTGGCGAGCCAAGTGGTTTTGGTGTACTGATCATTACCTGAAAGAATCATCAAGATTGGGTGAAAAAATGTTTGCTGAGATTTCAGGAAACTCGTAGTTTTTTGAAAGCTTGGCAACCCCTTTCCATCAAAGTGATTTTCGACAGTCTCTGCTTAGGGCTACATCAACAGCAAACAAACCGTAGAGATAAAACTTGCAACTGCTTTTTTGTGTCAAGTTTCAAAAAGCTAGCACAAACCGTGTTTGATTTAGAGTTTTAAATACATGTATCCATATAGGAGAAAAGAGAGTGAAATCTAAAAATGAAAACAGTTAGTGCAAACGAACGGTTTAACCTAGAAGAACGAAATTTGGTGAGCCAAGTGGTTTTGGTGTACTGATCATTACGTGAAAGAATCATCAAGATTGGGTGAAAAAATGTTTGCTGAGCTTTCAGGCAACTCGTAGTTTCTGGGAGCTTGGCAACCCCTTTCCATCAAAGTGATTTTCGCCAGTCTCTGCTTAGGCCTACATCAACAGCAAAGAAACCATAGAAATAGAACATGAAACTGCTTTATTGTGTCAAGTTTCAAAGAGATAGCACAAACCGTGTTTGATTTAGAGTTCCAAATACATGTATCCGTATATGAGAAAACAGAGTGAAAACTAAAAATGAAAACGGAACTGCAAACGAACGGTTTAACCTAGCAGAACGAAATTTGGTGAGCCAAGTGATTTTGGTGTACTGATCATTATCTGAAAGAATCATCAAGATTGGGAGAAAAAATGTTTGCTGAGATTTCAGGCAACTCGTAGTATTTGGGAGCCTGGCAACCTCTTTCCATCAAAGTGATTTTCGCCAGTCTCTGCTTAGGGCTACATAGACAGCAAACAAACCATAAAGATAAATTTGAAAATGCTTTATTGTGTCAAGTTTCAAAGAGCTAGCACAAACCGTGTTTGATTTAGAGTTCCAAATACATGTATCCGTTTAGGAGAAAACAGAGTGAAACCTAAAAATGAAACCGGTTACTGCAAACGAACGGTTTAACCTAGAAGAACGAAATTTGGTGAGCCAAGTGGTTTTGTTGTACTGATCATTACCTGAAAGAATCATCAAGATTGGGTGAAAAAATGTTTGATGAGATTTCAGGAAACTCGTAGTTTTTCGAAAGCTTGGCAACCCCTTTCCATCAAAGTGATTTTCGCCAGTCTCTGCTTAGGGCTACATCAACAGCAAACAAACCGTAGAGAAAGAACTTGAAACTGCTTTATTGTGTCAAGTTTCAGAAAGCTAGCACAAACCGTGTTTGATTTAGAGTTTTAAATACATGTATCCATATAGGAGAAAAGAGAGTGAAATCTAAAAATGAAAACGGTTACTGCAAACGAACGGTTTAACCTAGAAGAACGAAATATGGTGAGCCAAGTGGTTTTGGTGTACTGATCATTACCTGAAAGTATCATCAAGATTGGGTGAAAAATGTTTGCTGAGATTTCAGGCAACTTGTAGTTTTTGGAAGCTTTGCAACCCCTTTCCATCAAAGTGATTTTCGCCAGTCTCTGCTTAGGGCTACATCAACAGCAAACAAATCATAGAGATAGAACTTGAAACTGCTTTATTGTGTCAAGTTTCAAAGAGCTAGCAAAACCGTGTTTGATTTAGAGTTCCAAATACATATATCCCTATAGGAGAAAACAGAGTGAAACCTAAAAATAAAAACGGTTACTGCAAACGAACGTTTTAACCTAGCAGAACGAAATTTGGTGAGCCAAGTGGTCTTGGTGTACAGATCATTACCTGAAAGAATCATCAAGAGTGGGTGAAAAAATATTTGCTGTGATTTCAGGCAACTCATACTTTTGGAAGCTTGGCAACCCCTTTCCATCAAAGTGATTTTTGCCAGTCTCTTCTTAGGGCTACATCATCAGCAAACAAACCGTAGACATACAACTTAAAACTGCTTCATTGTGTCAAGTTTCAAAGAGCTAGCACAAACCGTGTTTGATTTAGATTTGCAAATACATGTATCCGTATAGGAGAAAACAGAGTGAAACCTAAAAATGAAAACAGTTACTGCAAACGAATGGTTTAACCTAGAAGAACGAAATTTGGTGAGCCAAGTGGTTTTGGTGTACTGATCATTACCTGAAAGAATCTTCAAGATTGGGTTAAAAAATGTTTGCTGAGATTTCAGGCAACTCGTAGTTTTTTGGGAGCTTGGCAACCCATTTCCATCAAAGTTATTTTCGCCAGTCTCTGCATAGGGCTACATCAACAGCAAACAAACCATAGAGATAGAACTTGAAACTGCTTTATTGTGTCAAGTTTCAAAGACCTAGCACAAACCGTGTTTGATTTAGAGTTCCAAATATATGTATCCATATAGGAGAAAACAGAGTGAAACCTAAAAATGAAAACGGTTACTGAAAACGAACGGTTTAACCTAGAAGAACGAAATTTGGTGAGCCAAGTGGTTTTGGTGTACTGATCATTACCTGAAAGAATCATCAAGATTGGGTGGAAAAATGTTTGCTGAGATTTCAGGCAATTCGTAGTTTTTTGGAAGCTTTTCAATGCCTTTCCATCAAAGTGATTTTCGCCAGTCTCTGATTAGGGCTACATCAACAGTAAACAAACCATAGAGATAGAACTTGAAACTGCTTTATTGTGTCAAGTTTCAAAGAGCTAGCACAAACCGTGTGTGATTTAGAGTTCCAAATACATGTATCCGTATAGGAGAAAACAGAGTGAAACCTAAAAATGAAAACGGTTACTGCAAAGGAACGGTTTAACCTAGGAGAAGGAAATTTGGTGAGCCAAGTGGTTTTGGTGTACTGATCATTACCTGAAAGAATCATCAAGATTGTGTGATAAAATGTTTGCTGTGATTTCAGGCAACTCGTAATTTTTTGGGAGCTTGGCAACCCATTTCCATCAAAGTGATTTTCGCCAGTCTCTGCATAGGGCTACATCAACAGCAAACAAACCATAGAGATAGAACTTGAAACTGCTTTATTGTGTCAAGTTTCAAAGACCTAGCACAAACCGTGTTTGATTTAGAGTTCCAAATACATGTATCCGTATAGGAGAAAACAGAGTGAAACCTAAAAATGAATATGGTTACTGCAAACGAACTGTTTAACCTAGAAGAACGAAATTTGGTGAGCCAAGTGGTTTTGGTGTACTGATCATTATCTGAAAGAATCATCAAGATTGGGTGAAAAAATGTTTGCTGAGATTTCAGGCAACTCGTAGTTTTTGGGAGCTTGGCAACCTCTTTCCATCAAAGTGATTTTCTCCAGTCTCTGCTTAGGGCTACATAGACAGCAAACAAACCATAAAGATAGAACTTGAAAATGCTTTATTGTGTCAAGTTTCAAAGAGCTAGCACAAACCGTGTTTGATTTAGAGTTCCAAATACATGTATCCGTTTAGGAGAAAACAGAGTGAAACCTAAAAATGAAAACAGTTACTGCAAACGAACGGTTTAACCTAGAAGAACGAAATTTGGTGAGCCAAGTGGTTTTGGTGTACTGATCATTACCTGAAAGAATCATCAAGATTGAGTGAAAAAATGTTTGATGAGATTTCAGGAAACTCGTAGTATTTCAAAAGCTTGGCAACCCCTTTCCATCAAAGTGATTTTCGTCAGTCTCTGCTTAGGGCTACATCAACAGCAAACAAACCGTAGAGAAAGAACTTGAAACTGCTTTATTGTGTCAAGTTTCAAAAAGCTAGCACAAACCGTGTTTGATTTAGAGTTTTAAATACATGTATCCATATAGGAGAAAAGAGAGTGAAATCTAAAAATGAAAACGGTTACTGAAAACGAACGGTTTAACCTAGAATAACAAAATATGGTGAGCCAAGTGGTTTTGGTGTACTGATCATTACCTGAAAGTATCATCAAGATTGGGTGAAAAATGTTTGCTGAGATTTCAGGCAACTTGTAGTTTTTGGAAGCTTTGGAACCCCTTTCCATCAAAGTGATTTTCACCAGTCTCTGCTTAGGGCTACATCAACAGCAAACAAATCATAGAGATAGTACTTGAAACTGCTTTATTTTGTCAAGTTTCAAAGAGCTAGCACAAACCGTGTTTGATTTAGAGTTCCAAATACATGTATCCCTATAGGAGAAAACAGAGTGAAACCTAAAAATGAAAACGGTTACTTCAAACGAACGGTTTAACCTGGAAGAACGAAATTTGGGGAGCCAAGTGGTTTTTGTGTACTGATCATTACCTGATAGAATCATCAAGATTGGGTGAAAAAATGTTTGCTGAGATTTCAGGCAATTCGTAGTTTTTTGGAAGCGTGGCAACCCCTTTCCATCAAAGTGATTTTCGCCAGTCTCTGCTTAAGGCTACATCAACAGCAAAAAAACCATAGAGATAGAACTTGAAACTGCTTTATTGTGTCAAGTTTCAAAGAGCTAGCACAAACCGTGTTTGATTTAGAGTTCCAAATACATGTATCCCTATAGGAGAAAACAGAGTGAAACCTAAAAATGAAAACGGTTACTGCAAACGAACGGTTTTACCTAGAAGAACGAAATTTGGTGATCCAAGTGGTTTTCGTGTACTGATCATTACCTGAAAGAATCATCAAGATTGGGTGAAAAAATGATTGCTGAGATTTCAGGCAACTCGTAGTTTTTGGGAGCTTGGCAACCCCTTTCCATCAAAGTGATTTTCGCCAATCTCTGCTTAGGGCTACATCAACAGCAAACAAACCATAAAGATAGAACTTGAAACTTCTTTATTGTGTCAAGTTTCAAAGAGCTAGCACAAACCGTGTTTGATTTAGAGTTCTAAATACATGTATCCCTATAGGAGAAAACAGAGTGAAACCTAAAAATGAAAATGTTTACTGCAAACGAACGGTTTAACCTAGAAGAACGAAATTTCGTGAGCCAAATGGTTTTGGTGTACTGATCATTAACTGAATGAATCATCAAGATTGGGTGATAAAATGTTTGCTCTGATTTCAGGAAACTCGTATTTTTAGAAGCTTGACAACCCCTTTCCATCAAAGTGATTTTCGCCAGTCTCTGCTTAGGTCTACATCAACAGCAAAGAAACCGTAGAGACAGAACTTGAAACTGCTTTATTGTGTCAAGTTTCAAAGAGCTAGCACAAACCGTGTTTGATTTAGAGTTCCAAATACATGTATCCCTATAGGAGAAAACAGAGTGAAACCTAAAAATGAAAACGGTTACTTCAAATGAACGGTTTAACCTGGAAGAACGAAATTTGGGGAGCCAAGTGGTTTTTGTGTACTGATCATTACCTGATAGAATCATCAAGATTGGGTGAAAAAATGTTTGCTGAGATTTCAGGCAAATCGTAGTTTTTTGGAAGCTTGGCAACCCCTTTCCATCAAAGTGATTTTCGCCAGTCTCTGCTTAAGGCTACATCAACAGCAAAAAACCATAGAGATAGAACTTGAAACTGCTTTATTGTGTCAAGTTTCAAAGAGCTAGCACAAACCGTGTTTGATTTAGAGTTCCAAACACATATATCTGTATAGGAGAAAACAGAGTGAAACCTAAAAATGAAAACGGTTACTGCAAACGAACGGTTTAACCTAGAAGAACGAAATTTGGAGAGGCAAGTGGTTTTGGTGTACTGATCATTACCTGATAGAATCATCAAGATTGGGTGAAAAATGTTTGCTGAGCTTTCAGGCAACTCGTAGTTTTTTGGAAGCTTGGCAACCCCTTTTCATCAAAGTGATTTTCGCAAGTCTCTGTTTAGGGCTATATCAACAGCAAACAAATCATAGAGATAGAACATGAAACTGCTTTATTGTGTCAAGTTTCAAAGAGCTAGCACAAACCGTGTTTGATTTAGAGTTCCGAATACATGTATCCATATAGGAGAAAACAGAGTGAAACCTAAAAATGAAAACGGTTACTGCAAACGAACAGTTTAACATAGAAGAACGAAATTTGGTGAGCCAAGTGGTTTTGGTGTACTGATCATTACCTGAAAGAATCATCAAGATTGGGTGAAAAAATGTTTCCTGAGATTTCAGGCAACTCGTAGTTTTTTGGAAGCTTGGCAACCCCTTTCCATCAAAGTGATTTTCGCCAGTCTCTGCTTAGGGCTACATCAACAGCAAAAAAACCGTAGAGATAGAACTTGTAACTTCTTTATTGTGTCAAGTTTCAAATAGCTAGCACAAACCGTGTTTGATTTAGAGTTCCAAAACCTGTATCCGTATAAGAGAAAACAGAGTGAAACCTAAAAATGAAAACGGTTACTGCAAACGAACGTTTTAACCTAGGAGAACGAAATTTGGTGAGCCAAGTGGTCTTTGTGTACTGATCATTACCTGAAAGAATCATCAAGATTGGGTGAAAAAATGTTTGCTGAGATTTCCGGAAACTCATAGTTTTTTGGAAGCTTGGGAACACCTTTCCATCAAAGTGATTATCGCCAGTCTCTGCTTAGGGCTACATCAACAGCAAACAAACCATAGAGATAGAACTTGAAACTGCTTTATTGTATCAAGTTTCAAAGAGCTAGCACAAACCGTGTTTGATTTAGAGTTCCAAATACATGTATCCGTATAGGAGAAAACAGAGTGAAACCTAAAATTGAAAACGGTTACTGCAAACGAACGGTTTAACCTAGAAGAACGAAATTTGGTGAGCCAAGTGGTTTTGGTGTACTGATCATTACCTGAAAGAATCATCAAGATTGGGTGATAAAATGTTTGCTGTGATTTCAGGAAACTCGTATTTTCAGAAGCCTGGCAACCCCTTTCCTTCAAAGTGATTTTCGCCAGTCTCTGCTTAGGGCTCCATCAACAGCAAACAAACCGTAGAGATAGAACTTGAAACTGCTTTATTTTGTCAAGTTTCAAAGAGTTAGCACAAACCGTGTTTGATTTAGAGTTCCAAATACATGTATCCGTATAAGAGAAAACAGAGTGAAACCTAAAAATGAAAACGGTTACTGCAAACGAACGGTTTAACCTAGGAGAAAGAAATTTGGTGAGCCAAGTGGTTTTGGTTTAGTGATCATTACCTGAAAGAATCATCAAGATTGGGTGAAAATATGTTTGCTGTGACTTCAGGAAACTCGTACTTTGGGAAGCTTGGCAACCCCTTTCCATCAAAGTGATTTTCGCCAGTCTCCTCTTAAGGCTACATAAACAGCAAACAAACAGTAGAGATAGACCTTGAAACTGCTTTATTGTGTCAAGTTTCAAAGAGCTAGCACAAACCGTGTTTGATTTAGAGTTCCAAATACATGTATCCCTATAGGAGAAACCAGAGTGAAACCTAAAAATGAAAACGGTTACTGCAAACGAACGGTTTAACCTAGAAGAACGAAATTTGTTGAGCCATGTGGTTTTGGTGTACTGATCATTACCTGAAAGAATCATCAAGATTAGGTGATAAAATGTTTGCTGTGATTTCAGGCAACTCGTACTTTTGGAAGCTTCGCAACCCCTTTCCATCAAAGTGATTTTCGCCAGTCTCTGCTTAGGGCTACATCAAAAGCAAACAATCCGTAGAGATAGAACTTGAAACTGCTTTATTGTGTCCAGTTTCAAAGAGCTAGCACAAACCGTGTTTGATTTAGAGTTCCAAATACATGTATCCATATAGGAGAAAACAGAGTGAAACCTAAAAATGAAAATGGTTACTGCAAACGAACGTTTTAACCTAGGAGAACGAAATTTGGTGAGCCAAGTGGTCTTTGTGTACTGATCATTACCTGAAAGAATCATCAAGATTGGGTGTTAAAATGTTTGCTGTAATTTCAGTCAATTTGTACTTTTGGAAGCTTGGCAACCCCTTTCCATCAAAGTGATTTTCGCCAGTCTCTGCTTAGGGCTACATCAACAGCAAACAAACCATAGAGTTAGAACTTGAAACTGCTTTATTGTGTCTAGTTCAAAGAGCTAGCACAAACCGTGTTTGATTTAGAGTTCCAAATACATGTATCCGTATAGGAGAAAACAGAGTGAAACCTAAAAATGAAAACGGTTACTGCAAAGGAACGGTTTAACCTAGGAGAATGAAATTTGGTGAGCCAAGTGGTTTTCGTGTACTGATCATTACCTGAAAGAATCATCAAGATTGGGTGATAAAATATTTGCTGTGATTTCAGGCAACTCGTACTTTTGGAAGCTTGGCAACCCCTTTCCAACAAAGTGATTTTCGCCAGTTTCTGCTTAGGGCAAAATCAACAGCAAACAAACCATAGAGATAGAACTTGAAACTGCTTTATTGTGTCAAGTTTCAAACAGCTAGCACAAACCGTGTTTGATTTAGAGTTCCAAATACATGTATCCCTATAGGAGAAAACAGAGTGAAACCAAAAATGAAAACGGTTACTGCAAACGAACGGTTTAACCTAGAAGAACGAAATTTGGTGAGCCAAGTGATTTTGGTGTATTGATCATTACCTGAAAGAATCATCAAGATTGGGTGAAAAAATGTTTGCCTGGATTTCAGGAAACTCGTAGTTTTTTGGAAGCTTGGGAACCCTTTTCCATCAAAGTGATTATCGCCAGTCTCTTCTTAAGGCTACATCAACAGCAAACCAACCATAGAGATACAACTTGAAACTGCTTTATTGTGTCAAGTTTGAAAGAGCTAGCACAAACCGTGTTTGATTTAGAGTTCCAAATACATGTATCCCTATAAGAGAAAACAGAGTGAAACCTAAAAATGAAAACGGTTACTGCAAACGAACGGTTTAACCCAGAAGAACGAAATTTGGTGAGCAAAGTGGTTATGGTCTACTGGTCATTACCTGAAAGAATCATCAAGATTGGGTGAAAAAATGTTTGCTGAGATTTCAGGCAACTCATAGTTTTTGGGAGCTTGGCAACCATTTCCATGAAAGTGATTTTCGCCAGTCTCTGCTTAAGGCTACATCAACAGCAAACAAACCATAGAGTTAGAACTTGAAACTGCTTTATTGTGTCAAGTTTCAAAGAGGTAGCACAAACCGTGTTTGATTTAGAGTTCCAAATACATGTATCCGTATAGGAGAAAACAGAGTGAAACCTAAGAATGAAAACTGTTACTGCAAACGAACTGTTTAACCTAGAAGAACGAAATTTGGTGAGCCAAGTGGTTTTGGTGTACCGATCATTACCTGAAAGAATCATCAAGATTGGGTGAAAAAATGTTTCCTGAGATTTCAGGCAACTCGTAGTTTTTTGGAAGCTTGGCAACCCCTTTCCATCAAAGTGATTTTCGCCAGTCTCTGCTTAGGGCTACATCAACAGCAAAAAAACCGTAGAGATAGAACTTGTAACTTCTTTATTGTGTCAAGTTTCAAATAGCTAGCACAAACCGTGTTTGATTTAGAGTTCCAAAACCTGTATCCGTATAAGAGAAAACAGAGTGAAACCTAAAAATGAAAACGGTTACTGCAAACGAACGTTTTAACCTAGGAGAACGAAATTTGGTGAGCCAAGTGGTCTTTGTGTACTGATCATTACCTCAAAGAATCATCAAGATTGGGTGAAAAAATGTTTGCTGAGATTTCCGGAAACTCATAGTTTTTTGGAAGCTTGGGAACACCTTTCCATCAAAGTGATTATCGCCAGTCTCTGCTTAGGGCTACATCAACAGCAAACAAACCATAGAGATAGAACTTGAAACTGCTTTATTGTATCAAGTTTCAAAGAGCTAGCACAAACCGTGTTTGATTTAGAGTTCCAAATACATGTATCCGTATAGGAGAAAACAGAGTGAAACCTAAAATTGAAAACGGTTACTGCAAACGAACGGTTTAACCTAGAAGAACGAAATTTGGTGAGCCAAGTGGTTTTGGTGTACTGATCATTACCTGAAAGAATCATCAAGATTGGGTGATAAAATGTTTGCTGTGATTTCAGGCAACTCGTATTTTCAGAAGCCTGGCAACCCCTTTCCTTCAAAGTGATTTTCGCCAGTCTCTGCTTAGGGCTCCATCAACAGCAAACAAACCGTTAGAGATAGAACTTGAAACTGCTTTATTTTGTCAACTTTCAAAGAGTTAGCACAAACCGTGTTTGATTTAGAGTTCCAAATACATGTATCCCTATAGGGAGACAACAGAGTGAAACATAAAAATGAAAACGGTTACTGCAAATGAACGGTTTAACCTAGAAGAACGAAATTTGGTGAGCCAAGTGGTTTTGGTGTACTGATCATTACCTGAAAGAATCATCAAGATTGGGTGAAAAAATGTTTGCTGTGATTTTCGGAAACTCGTACTTTTGGAAGCTTGGCAACCCCTTTCCATCAAAGTGTTTTTTGCCAGTCTCTGCTTAGGGCTACATCAACAGCAAACAAACCATAGAGACAGAACTTGAAACTGCTTTATTGTGTCAAGTTTCAAAGAGCTAGCACAAACCGTGTTTGATTTAGAGTTCCAAATACATGTATCCGTATAAGAGAAAACAGAGTGAAACCTAAAAATGAAAACGGTTACTGCAAACGAACGGTTTAACCTAGGAGAAAGAAATTTGGTGAGCCAAGTGGTTTTGGTTTAGTGATCATTACCTGAAAGAATCATCAAGATTGGGTGAAAATATGTTTGCTGTGACTTCAGGAAACTCGTACTTTGGGAAGCTTGGCAACCCCTTTCCATCAAAGTGATTTTCGCCAGTCTCCTCTTAAGGCTACATAAACAGCAAACAAACAGTAGAGATAGACCTTGAAACTGCTTTATTGTGTCAAGTTTCAAAGAGCTAGCACAAACCGTGTTTGATTTAGAGTTCCAAATACATGTATCCCTATAGGAGAAACCAGAGTGAAACCTAAAAATGAAAACGGTTACTGCAAACGAACGGTTTAACCTAGAAGAACGAAATTTGTTGAGCCAAGTGGTTTTGGTGTACTGATCATTACCTGAAAGAATCATCAAGATTAGGTGATAAAATGTTTGCTGTGATTTCAGGCAACTCGTACTTTTGGAAGCTTCGCAACCCCTTTCCATCAAAGTGATTTTCGCCAGTCTCTGCTTAGGGCTACATCAAAAGCAAACAATCCGTAGAGATAGAACTTGAAACTGCTTTATTGTGTCCAGTTTCAAAGAGCTAGCACAAACCGTGTTTGATTTAGAGTTCCAAATACATGTATCCATATAGGAGAAAACAGAGTGAAACCTAAAAATGAAAACGGTTACTGCAAACGAACGTTTTAACCTAGGAGAACGAAATTTGGTGAGCCAAGTGGTCTTTGTGTACTGATCATTACCTGAAAGAATCATCAAGATTGGGTGTTAAAATGTTTGCTGTAATTTCAGTCAATTTGTACTTTTGGAAGCTTGGCAACCCCTTTCCATCAAAGTGATTTTCGCCAGTCTCTGCTTAGGGCTACATCAACAGCAAACAAACCATAGAGTTAGAACTTGAAACTGCTTTATTGTGTCTAGTTCAAAGAGCTAGCACAAACCGTGTTTGATTTAGAGTTCCAAATACATGTATCCGTATAGGAGAAAACAGAGTGAAACCTAAAAATGAAAACGGTTACTGCAAAGGAACGGTTTAACCTAGGAGAATGAAATTTGGTGAGCCAAGTGGTTTTCGTGTACTGATCATTACCTGAAAGAATCATCAAGATTGGGTGATAAAATATTTGCTGTGATTTCAGGCAACTCGTACTTTTGGAAGCTTGGCAACCCCTTTCCAACAAAGTGATTTTCGCCAGTTTCTGCTTAGGGCAAAATCAACAGCAAACAAACCATAGAGATAGAACTTGAAACTGCTTTATTGTGTCAAGTTTCAAACAGCTAGCACAAACCGTGTTTGATTTAGAGTTCCAAATACATGTATCCCTATAGGAGAAAACAGAGTGAAACCAAAAATGAAAACGGTTACTGCAAACGAACGGTTTAACCTAGAAGAACGAAATTTGGTGAGCCAAGTGATTTTGGTGTATTGATCATTACCTGAAAGAATCATCAAGATTGGGTGAAAAAATGTTTGCCTGGATTTCAGGAAACTCGTAGTTTTTTGGAAGCTTGGGAACCCTTTTCCATCAAAGTGATTATCGCCAGTCTCTTCTTAAGGCTACATCAACAGCAAACCAACCATAGAGATACAACTTGAAACTGCTTTATTGTGTCAAGTTTGAAAGAGCTAGCACAAACCGTGTTTGATTTAGAGTTCCAAATACATGTATCCCTATAAGAGAAAACAGAGTGAAACCTAAAAATGAAAACGGTTACTGCAAACGAATGGTTTAACCCAGAAGAACGAAATTTGGTGAGCAAAGTGGTTATGGTCTACTGGTCATTACCTGAAAGAATCATCAAGATTGGGTGAAAAAATGTTTGCTGAGATTTCAGGCAACTCATAGTTTTTGGGAGCTTGGCAACCATTTCCATGAAAGTGATTTTCGCCAGTCTCTGCTTAAGGCTACATCAACAGCAAACAAACCATAGAGTTAGAACTTGAAACTGCTTTATTGTGTCAAGTTTCAAAGAGGTAGCACAAACCGTGTTTGATTTAGAGTTCCAAATACATGTATCCGTATAGGAGAAAACAGAGTGAAACCTAAGAATGAAAACTGTTACTGCAAACGAACTGTTTAACCTAGAAGAACGAAATTTGGTGAGCCAAGTGGTTTTGGTGTACCGATCATTACCTGAAAGAATCATCAAGATTGGGTGAAAAAATGTTTGCTGAGATTTCAGACAACTCGTAGTTTTTTGGAAGCTTGGCAACCCCTTTCCATCAAAGTGATTTTCGCCAGTCTCTGCTTAGGGCTACATCAACAGCAAACAAAAAATAGAGATATAACTTGAAACTGCTTTATTTTGTCAAGTTTCAAAGAGCTAGCACGAACCGTGTTTGATTTAGAGTTCCAAATACATGTATCCGTATAGGAGAAAACAGAGTGAAACCTAAAAATGAAAACGGTTACTGCAAACGAATGGTTTAACCTAAAAGAACGAAATTTGGTGATCCAAGTGGTTTTGGTGCACTGATCATTACCTGAACGAATCATCAAGATTGGGTAAAAAAATGTTTGCTGAGATTTCAGGAAACTTGTAGTTTTATGGACGCTTGGCAACCCCTTTCTATCAAAGTGATTTTCGCCAGTCTATACTTAGGGCTACATCAACAGCAAACAAACCATAGAGAGAGAACATGAAACTGCTTTATTGTGTCAAGTTTGAAAGAGCTAGCACAAACCTTGTTGATTTAGAGTTCCAAATACATGTATTCGTATAGGAGAAAACAGAGTGAAACCTAAAAATGAAAACGGTTACTCCAAACGAACGGTTTAACCTAGAAGAACGAAATTTGGTGAGACAAGTGGTTTTGTTGTACTGATCATTAACTGAAGGAATCATCAAGATTGGGTGACAAAATGTTTGCTGAGATTTCAGGCAACTCGTAGTTTTTGGAAGCTTGGCAACCCCTTTTCATCAAAGTGATTTTCGCCAGTCTCTGCTTAGGGCTACATCAACAGCAAACAAACCAGAGAGATGGAACTTGAAACTGCTTTATTGTGTCAAGTTGCAAAGAGCTGGCACAAACCGTGTTTGATTTAGAGTTCCAAATACATGTATTCGTATAGGACAAAACAGAGTGAAACCTAAAAATAAAAATGGTTACTGAAAACGAACGGTTTAACCTAGAAGAACGAAATTTGGTGAGCCAAGTGGTTTTGATGTACTGATCATTACATGAAAGAATCATCAAGAATGGGTGAAAAAATGTTTGCTGAGATTTCAGGCAACTCGTAGTTTTTTGGAAGCTTGGTAACCCTTTCCATCAAAGTGATTTTCTCCAGTCTCTGCTTAGGGCTACATCAACAGCAAACAAACCAAAGAGATAGAACTTGAAAATGCTTTATTGTGTCAAGTTTCAAAGAGCTAGCACAAATCGTGTTTGATTTAGAGTTCCAAATACATGTATCCGTATAGGAGAAAATAGAGTGAAACCTAAAAATGAAAACTGTTACTGCAAACGAACGGTTTAACCTAGAAGAACGAAATTTGGAGAGCCAAGTGGATTTAATGTACTGATCATTACCTGAAAGAATCATCAAGATTGGGTGATAAAATGTTTGCTGTGATTTCAGGCAATTCGTACTTTTGGAAGCTTGGCAACCCCTTTCCATCAAAGTGATTTTCGCCAGTCTCTGCTTAGGGCTACATCAACAGCAAACAAACCGTAGAGATATAACTTGAAACTGCTTTATTGTGTCAAGTTTCAAAGAGCTAGCACAAACCGTGTTTGATTTAGAGTTCCAAATACATGTATCCCTATAGGAGAAAACAGAGTGAAACCTAAAAATGAAAACGGTTACTGCAAACGAACGGTTTAACCCAGAAGAACGAAATTTGGTGAGCCAAGTGGTTTTGGTGTACTGGTCATTACCTGAAAGAATCATCAAGATTGGGTGAAAAAATATTTGCTGAGATTTCAGGCAACTCGTAGTTTTTGGGAGCTTGGCAACCTATTTCCATGAAAGTGATTTTCGCCAGTCTCTGCTTAAGGCTACATCAACAGCAAACAAACCATAGAGTTAGAACTTGAAACTGCTTTATTGTGTCAAGTTTCAAAGAGCTAGCACAAAACGTGTTTGCTTTAGAGTTCCAAATACATGTATCCGTATAGGAGAAAACAGAGTGAAACCTAAGAATGAAAACTGTTACTGCAAACGAACGGTTTAACCTAGAAGAACGAAATTTGGTGAGCCAAGTGGTTTTGGTGTACTGATCATTACCTGAAAGAATCATCAAGATTGGGTGAAAAAATGTTTGCTGAGATTCCAGACAACTCGTAGTTTTTTGGAAGCTTGGCAACCCCTTTCCATCAAAGTGATTTTCGCCAGTCTCTGCTTAGGGCTACATCAACAGCAAACAAACCATAGAGATAGAACATGAAACTGCTTTATTGTGTCAAGTTTCAAAGAGCTAGCACAAAACGTGTTTCATTTAGAGTTCCAAATACATGTATTCGTATAGGAGAAAACAGAGTGAAACCTAAAAATGAAAACGGTTACTGCAAACGAGCGGTTTAACCTAGAAAAACGAAATTTGGTGAGCCAAGTGGTTTTGGTGTACTGATCATTACCTGAAAGAATCATCAAGATTGGGTGAAAAAATGTTTGCTGAGATTTCAGACAACTCGTAGTTTTTTGGAAGCTTGGCAACCCCTTTCCATCAAAGTGATTTTCACCAGTCTCTGCTTAGGGCTACATCAACAGCAAACAAACTATAGAGATAGAACTTGAAACTGCTTTATTGTGTCAAGTTTCAAAGAGCTACCACAAACTGTCTTTGATTTAGAGTTCCAAATACATGTATCCGTATAGGAGAAAAAAGAGTGAAACCTAAAAATGAAAACGGTTACTGCAAACGAAAGGTTTAACCTAAAAGAACGAAATTTGGTGAGCCAATTGGCTTTGGTGTACTGATCATTACGTGAAAGAATCATCAAGATTGGGTGAAAAAATGTTTGCTGAGATTTCAGGCAACTCGTAGTTTTTTGGAAGCTTGGCAACCCTTTCCTTGAAAGTGATTTTCGCCAGTCTCTGCTTAGGGCTACATCAACAGCAAACAAAAAATGGAGATAGAACTTGAAACTGCTTTATTGTGTCAAGTTTCAAAGAGCTAGCACGAACCGTGTTTGATTTAGAGTTCCAAATACATGTATCCGTATAGAAGAAAACAGAGTGAAACCTAAAAATGAAAACGGTTACTGCAAACGAACGGTTTAACCTAGAAGAACGAAATTTGGTGAGCCAAGTGGTTTTGGTGTACTGATCATTACCTGAAAGAATCATCAAGATTGGGTGATAAAATGTTTGCTGTGATTTCAGGCACCTTCTACTTTTGGAAGCTTGGCGACCCCTTTCCATCAAAGTGATTTTCGCCAGTCTCTGCTTAGGGCTACGTCAACAGCAAACAAACCGTAGAAATAGAACTTGAAATTTCTTTATTGTGTCAAGTTTCAAAGAGCTAGCACAAACCGTGTTTGATTTAGAGTTCCAAATACATGTATCCGTATAGGAGAAAAAAGAGTGAAACCTAAAAATAAAAACGGTTACTGCAAACGAAAGGTTTAACCTACAAGAACGAAATTTGGTGAGCCAAGTGGTTTTGGTGTACTGATCATTACCTGAAAGAATCATCAAGATTGGGTGAAAAAATGTTTGCTGAGATTTCAGGCAACTCGTAGTTTTTTGGAAGCTTGTCAACCCCTTTCCATCAAAGTGATTTTCGCCAGTCTCTGCTTAGGGCTACATCAACAGCAAACAAAAAATGGAGATAGAACTTGAAACTGCTTTATTGTGTCAAGTTTCAAAGAACTAGCACAAACCGTGTTTGATTTAGAGTTCCAAATACATGTATCCATATAGTTGAAAACAGAGTGAAACCTAAAAATGAAAACGGTTACTGCAAACGAACCGTTTAACCTGGAAGAACGAAATTTGGTGAGCCAGGTGGTTTTGGTGTACTGATCATTACGTGAAAGAATCATCAAGATTGGGTAAAAAAATGTTTGCTTAGATTTCAGGCAACTCGTAGTTTTTTGGAAGCTTGGCAACCCCTTTCCATCAAAGTGATTTTCGCCAGTCTCTGCTTAGGGCTACATCAACAGCAAACAAACCACAGAGATAGAACTTGAAACTGCTTTATTGTGTCAAGTTTCAAAGAGCTAGCACAAACCGTGTTTCATTTAGAGTTCCAAATATATGTATCCGTATAGGAGAAAACAGAGTGAAACCTAAAAATGAAAACGGTTACTGCAAACGAACGGTTTAACCTAGAAGAACAAAATTTGGTGAGCCAAGTGGGTTTGGTGTACTGATCATTACCTGAAAGAATCATCAAGATTGGGTGAAAAAATGTTTGCTGAGATTTCAGGCAACTCGTCGTTTTTTGGAAGCTTGGAAACCCGTTTCCATCAAAGTGATTTTCGCCAGTCTCTGCTTAGGGCTACATCAACAGCAAACAAACCATAGAGATAGAACTTGAAACTGCTTTATTGTGTCAAGTTTCAAAGAGCTAGCACAAACCGTGTTTGATGTAGAGTTCCAGATACATGTATCCCTATAGGAGAAAAAAAGAGTGAAACCTAAAAATGAAAACGGTTACTACAAACGAACGGTTTAACCTAGAAGAACGAAATTTGGTGAGCCAAGTGGTTTTGGTGTACTGATCATTACCTGAAAGAATCATCAAGATTGGGAGAATAAATGTTTGCTGAGATTTCAGGCAACTTGTACTTTTGGAAGCTTGGCAACCCCTTTCAATCAAAGTGATTTTCGCCAGTCTCTGCTTAAGGCTACATCAACAGCAAACAAACCATAGAGATAGAACTTGAAACTGCTTTATTGTGTCTAGTTCAAAGAGCTAGCACAAACCGTGTTTGATTTAGAGTTCCAAATACATGTATCCGTATAGGAGAAAAAAGAGTGAAACCTAAAAATGAAAACGGTTACTGCAAACGAACCGTTTAACCTAGAAGAACGAAATTTGGTGAGCCAGGTGGTTTTGGTGTACTGATCATTACCTGAAAGAATCATCAAGATTGGATGAAAAAATGTTTGCTGAGATTTCAGGCAACTCGTAGTTTTTTGGAAGCTTGGCAACCCCTTTCCATCAAAGTGATTTTCGCCAGTCTCTGCTTAGGGATACATCAACAGCAAACAAACCACAGAGATAGAACTTGAAACTGTTTATTGTGTCAAGTTTCCAAGAGCTAGCAAAAACCGTGTTTCATTTAGAGTTCCAAATAAATGTATCAGTATAGGAGAAAACAGAGTGAAACCTAAAAATGAAAACGGTTACTGCAAACGAACGGTTTAACCTAGAAGAACGAAATTTCGTGAGCCAAGTGGTTTTTGTGTACTGATCATTACCTGAAAGAATCATCAAGATTGGGTGAAAAAATGTTTGCTGAGATTTCAGGCAACTCGTCGTTTTTTGGAAGCTTGGAAACCCCTTTCCATCAAAGTGATTTTCGCCAGTCTCTGCTTAGGGCTACATCAACAGCAAACAAACCATAGAGATAGAACTTGAAACTGCTTTGTTCTGTCAAGTTTGAAAGAGCTAGCACAAACCGTGTTTGATTTAGAGTTCCAAATACATGTATCCCTATAGGAGAAAACAGAGTGAAACCTAAAAATGAAAACGGTTACTGCAAACGAACGGTTTAACCCAGAAGAACGAAATTTGGTGAGCTAAGTGTTTTGGTGTACTGGTCATTACCTGAAAGAATCATCAAGATTGGGTGAAAAAATGTTTGCTGAGATTTCAGGCAACTCTTAGATTTGGGAGCTTGGCAACCTATTTCCATGAAAGTGATTTTCGCCAGTCTCTGCTTAGGGCTACATCAACAGCAAACAAACCAAAGAGATAGAACTTGAAACTGCTTTATTGTTCAAGTTTCAAAGAGCTAGCACAAATCGTGTTTGATTTAGAGTTCCAAATACATGTATCAGTATAGGAGAAATAGAGTGAAACCTAAAAATGAAAACGGTTACTGCAAACGAACGGTTTAACCTAGAAGAACGAAATTTGGTGAGCCAAGTGGATTTAATGTACTGATCATTACCTGAAAGAATCATCAAGATTGGGTGATAAAATGTTTGCTGTGATTTCAGGCAATTCGTACTTTTGGAAGCTTGGCAACCCCTTTCCATCAAAGTGATTTTCGCCAGTCTCTGCTTAGGGCTACATCAACAGCAAACAAACCGTAGAGATAGAACTTGAAACTGCTTTATTGTGTCAAGTTTCAAAGAGCTAGCACAAACCGTGTTTGATTTAGAGTTCCAAATACATGTATCCCTATAGGAGAAATCAGAGTGAAACCTAAAAATGAAAACGGTTACTGCAAACGAACGGTTTAACCCAGAAGAACGAAATTTGGTGAGCCAAGTGGTTTTGGTGTACTGGTCATTACCTGAAAGAATCATCAAGATTGGGTAAAAAAATGTTTGCTGAGATTTCAGGCATCTCGTAGTTTTTGGGAGCTTGGCAACCTATTTCCATGAAAGTGATTTTCGCCAGTCTCTGCTTAAGGCTACATCAACAGCAAACAAACCATAGAGTTAGAACTTGAAACTGCTTTATTGTGTCAAGTTTCGAAGAGCTAGCACAAAACGTGTTTGCTTTAGAGTTCCAAATACATGTATCCGTATAGGAGATAACAGAGTGAAACCTAAGAATGAAAACTGTTACTGCAAACGAACGGTTTAACCTAGAAGAACGAAATTTGATGAGCCAAGTGGTTTTGGTGTACTGATCATTACCTGAAAGAATCATCAAGATTGGGTGAAAAAATGTTTGCTGAGATTCCAGACAACTCGTAGTTTTTTGGAAGCTTGGCAACCCCTTTCCATCAAAGTGATTTTCGCCAGTCTCTGCTTAGGGCTACATCAACAGCAAACCATCCATAGAGATAGAACTTGAAATTGCTTTATTCTGTCAAGTTTGAAAGAGCTAGCACAAACCGTGTTTGATTTAGAGTTCCAAATACATGTATCCGTATAGGAGAAAACAGAGTGAAACCTAAAAATGAAAACGGTTACTGCAAACGAACGGTTTAACCCAGAAGAACGAAATTTGGTGAGCTAAGTGTTTTGGTGTACTGGTCATTACCTGAAAGAATCATCAAGATTGGGTGAAAAAATGTTTGCTGAGATTTCAGGCAACTCTTAGATTTGGGAGCTTGGCAACCTATATCCATGAAAGTGATTTTCGCCAGTCTCTGCTTAGGGCTACATCAACAGCAAACAAACCAAAGAGATAGAACTTGAAAATGCTTTATTCTGTCAAGTTTCAAAGAGCTAGCACAAATCGTGTTTGATTTAGAGTTCCAAATACATGTATCCGTTTAGGAGAAAACAGAGTGAAACCTAAAAATGAAAACTGTTACTGCAAACGAACGGTTTAACCTAGAAGAACGAAATTTGGTGAGCCAAGTGGATTTAATGTACTGATCATTACCTGAAAGAATCATCAAGATTGGGTGATAAAATGTTTGCTGTGATTTCAGGCAATTCGTACTTTTGGAAGCTTGGCAACCCCTTTCCATCAAAGTGATTTTCGCCAGTCTCTGCTTAGGGCTACATCAACAGCAAACAAACCGTTGAGATAGAACTTGAAACTGCTTTATTGTGTCAAGTTTCAAAGAGCTAGCACAAACCGTGTTTGATTTAGAGTTCCAAATACATGTATCCCTATAGGAGAAAACAGAGTGAAACCTAAAAATGAAAACGGTTACTGCAAACGAACGGTGTAACCCAGAAGAACGAAATTTGGTGAGCCAAGTGGTTTTGGTGTACTGGTCATTACCTGAAAGAATCATCAAGATTGGGTGAAAAAATATTTGCTGAGATTTCAGGCAACTCGTAGTTTTTGGGAGCTTGGCAACCTATTTCCATGAAAGTGATTTTCGCCAGTCTCTGCTTAAGGCTACATCAACAGCAAACAAACCATAGAGTTAGAACTTGAAACTGCTTTATTGTGTCAAGTTTCAGAAAGCTAGCACAAACCGTGTTTGATTTAGAGTTTTAAATACATGTATCCATATAGGAGAAAAGAGAGTGAAATCTAAAAATGAAAACGGTTACTGCAAACGAACGGTTTAACCTAGAAGAACGAAATATGGTGAGCCAAGTGGTTTTGGTGTACTGATCATTACCTGATAGTATCATCAAGATTGGGTGAAAAATGTTTGCTGAGATTTCAGGCAACTTGTAGTTTTTGGAAGCTTTGCAACCCCTTTCCATCAAAGTGATTTTCGCCAGTCTCTGCTTAGGGCTACATCAACAGCAAACAAACCATAGAGATAGAACTTGAAACTGCTTTATTGTGTCAAGTTTCAAAGAGCTAGCACAAACCGTGTTTGATTTAGAGTTCCAAATACATGTATCCGTATAGGAGAAAACAGAGTGAAACCTAAAAATAAAAACGGTTACTGCAAACGAACGGTTTAACCTAGCAGAACGAAATTTGGTGAGCCAAGTGGTCTTGGTGTACAGATCATTACCTGAAAGAATCATCAAGATTGGGTGAAAAAATGTATGCTGTGATTTCAGGCAACTCATACTTTAGGAAGCTTGGCAACCCCTTTCCATCAAAGTGATTTTCGTCAGTTTCTGCTTAGGGCTACATCAACAGCAAACAAACCGTAGAGAAAGAACTTGAAACTGCTTTATTGTGTCAAGTTTCAAAAAGCTAGCACAAACCGTGTTTGATTTAGAGTTTTAAATACATGTATCCATATAGGAGAAAAGAGAGTGAAATCGAAAAATGAAAACGGTTACTGCAAACGAACGGTTTAACCTAGAAGAATGAAATATGGTGAGCGAAGTGGTTTTGGTGTACTGATCATTACCTGAAAGTATCATCAAGATTGGTTGAAAAATGTTTGCTGAGATTTCAGGCAACTTGTAGTTTTTGGAAGCTTTGCAACCCCTTTCCATCAAAGTGATTTTCGCAGGTCTCTGCTTTGGGCTACATCAACAGCAAACAAATCATAGAGATAGAACTTGAAACTGCTTTATTGTGTCAAGTTTCAAAGAGCTAGCACAAACCGTGTTTGATTTAGAGTTCCAAATACATGTATTCGTATAGGAAAAAACGGAGTGAAACCTAAAAATAAAAACGGTGACTGCAAACGAACGGTTTAACCTAGCAGAACGAAATTTGGTGAGCCAAGTGGTCTTGGTGTACAGATCATTACCTGAAAGAATCATCAAGATTGGGTGAAAAAATGTTTGCTGTGATTTCAGGCAACTCATACTTTTGGAAGCTTGGCAACCCCTTTCCATCAAAGTGATTTTCGCCAGTCTCTGCTTAGGGCTACATCAACAGCAAACAAACCGTAGACATAGAACTTGAAACTGCTTTATTGTGTCAAGTTTCAAAAAGCTAGCACAAACCGTGTTTGATTTAGAGTTCCAAATACATGTATCCGTATAGGAGAAAACAGAGTGAAACCTAAAAATGAAAACGGTTACTGCAAACGAACGGTTTAACCTAGAAGAACGAAATTTGGTGAGCCAAGTGGTTTTGGTGTCCTGATCATTACCGGAAAGGATCATCAAGATTGGGTTAAAAAATGTTTGCTGAGATTTCAGGCAACTCGTAGTTTTTTTGAAGCTTGGCAACTCCTTTCAATCAAAGTGATTTTCGCCAGTCTCTGCTTAGGGCTACATCAACAGCAAACAAACCATAGAGATAGAACTTGAAACTGCTTTATTGTGTCAAGTTTGAAAGAGCTAGCACAAACCGTGTTAGATTTAGAGTTAAAATACATGTATCCGTATAGGAGAAAACAGAGTGAAACCTAAAAATGAAAACGGTTACTGCAAACGAACGGTTTAACCTAGAAGAACGAAATTTGGTGAGCCAAGTGGTTTTGGTGTACTGATCATTACCTGATAGTATCATCAAGATTGGTTGAAAAAATGTTTGCTGAGATTTCTGGAAACTCGTAGTTTTTCGAAAGCTTGGCAACCCCTTTCCATCAAAGTGATTTTTGCCAGTCTCTGCTTAGGGCTACATCAACAGCAAACAAACCGTAGAGAAAGAACTTGAAACTGCTTTATTGTGTCAAGTTTCAAAAAGCTAGCACAAACCGTGTTTGATTTAGAGTTTTAAATACATGTATCCATATAGGAGAAAAGAGAGTGAAATCTAAAAATGAACACGGTTACTGCAAACGAACGGTTTAACCTAGAAGAACGAAATATGGTGAGCCAAGTGGTTTTGGTGTACTGATCATTACCTGATAGTATCATCAAGATTGGGTGAAAAAATGTTTGCTAGATTTCAGGCAACTCGTAGTTTTTTGGAGCTTGGCAACCCCTTTCCATCAAAGTGATATTCGCCAGTCTCTGCTTAGGCCTACATCAACAGCAAACAAACCATAGAGATAGAACTTGAAACTGCTTTATTTTGTCAAGTTTCAAAGATATAGCAAAAACGGTGTTTGATTTAGAGTTCCAAATACATGTATCCATATAGGAGAAAACAGAGTGAAACCTAAAAATGAAAACGGTTACTTCAAACGAACGGTTTAACCTGGAAGAACGAAATTTGGGGAGCCAAGTGGTTTTTGTGTACTGATCATTACCTGATAGAATCATCAAGATTGGGTGAAAAAATGTTTGCTGAGATTTCAGGAAATCATAGTTTTTTGGAAGCTTGGCAACCCCTTTCCATCAAAGTGATTTTCGCCAGTCTCTGCTTAAGGCTACATCAACAGCAAAAAAACCATAGAGATAGAACTTGAAACTGCTTTATTGTGTCAAGTTTCAAAGAGCTAGCACAAACCGTGTTTGATTTAGAGTTCCAAATACATGTATCCTTATAGGAGAAAACAGAGTGAAACCTAAAAATTAAAACGGTTACTGCAAACGAACGGTTTTACCTAGAAGAACGAAATTTGGTGATCCAAGTGGTTTTCCTGTACTGATCATTACCTGAAAGAATCATCAAGATTGGGTGAAAAAATGATTGCTGAGATTTAAGGCAACTCGTAGTTTTTGGGAGCTTGGCAACCCCTTTCCATCAAAGTGATTTTCGCCAATCTCTGCTTAGGGCTACATCAACAGCAAACAAACCATAAAGATAGAACTTGAAACTGCTTTATTGTGTCAAGTTTCAAAGAGCTAGCACAAACCGTGTTTGATTTAGAGTTCTAAATACATGTATCCGTATAGGAGAAAACAGAGTGAAACCTAAAAATGAAAATGTTTACTGCAAACGAACGGTTTAACCTAGAAGAACGAAATTTGGTGAGCCAAATGGTTTTGGTGTACTGATCATTAACTGAATGAATCATCAAGATTGGGTGATAAAATGTTTGCTCTGATTTCAGGAAACTC
>NW_027521855.1:0-47779 GCF_052094955.1 Ictidomys tridecemlineatus | reverse complement strand
TTACCTGAAAGTTTCATCAAGATTGGGTGAAAAAGTGTGTGCTGAAATTTCAGGCAACTCGTAGTTTTTTAGAAGCTTGGCAGGCCCTTTCCATGAAAGTGATTCTCGCCAGTCTCTGTTTAGGGCTACATCAACAGCAAACAAACCATAGAGATAGATCTTGAAACTGCTTTATTGTGTCAAGTTTCAAAGAGCTAGCACAAACCGTGTTTGATTTAGAGTTCCAAATACATGTATCCCTATAGGAGAAAACAGAGTGAAACTTCAAAATGAAACCGGTTACTGCCAACGAACGGTTTAACCTAGAAGAACGAAATTTGGCGAGCCAAGTGGGATTGGTGTACTGATCATTACCTGAAAGTTTCATCAAGATTGGGTGAAAAAGTGTTTGCTGAGATTTCAGGCAACTCGTAGTTTTTTGGAAGCTTGGCAGGCCCATTCCATGAAAGTGATTCTCGCCAGTCTCTGCTTAGGGCTACATCAACAGCAAACAAACCATAGAGATAGAACTTGAAACTGCTTTATTGTGTCAAGTTTCAAAGAGCTAGCACAAACCGTGTTTGATTTAGAGTTCCAAATACATGTATCCCTATAGGAGAAAACAGAGTGAAACCTAAAAATGAAACCGGTTACTGCCAACGAACGGTTTAACCTAGAAGAACGAAATTTGGCGTGCCAAGTGGGATTGGTGTACTGATCATTACCTGAAAGTTTCATCAAGATTGGGTGAAAAAGTGTGTGCTGAGATTTCAGGCAACACGTAGTTTTTTGGAAGCTTGGCAGACCCTTTCCATGAAAGTGATTCTCGACAGTCTCTGCTTAGGACTACATCAACAGCAAACAAACCATAGAGATAGAACTTGAAACTGCTTTATTGTGTCAAGTTTCAAAGAGCTAGCACAAACGGTGTTTGATTTAGAGTTCCAAATACATATATCCCTATAGGAGAAAACAGAGTACAACCTCAAAATGAAACCGGTTACTGCCAACGAACGGTTTAACCTAGAAGAACGAAATTTGGCGAGCCAAGTGGGATTGGTGTACTGATCATTACCTGAAAGTTTCATCAAGATTGGGTGAAAAAGTGTGTGCTGAGATTTCAGGCAATTCGTAGTTTTTTGGAAGCTTGGCAGGCCCATTCCATGAAAGTGATTCTCGCCAGTCTCTGGTTAGGGCTACATCAACAGCAAACAAACCATAGAGATAGAACTTGAAACTGCTTTATTGTGTCAAGTTTCAAAGAGCTAGCACAAACCGTGTTTGATTTAGAGTTCCAAATACATGTATCCCTATAGGAGAAAACAGAGTGAAACCTCAAAATGAAACCGGTTACTGCCAACGAACGGTTTAACCTAGAAGAACGAAATTTGGCGAGCCAAGTGGGATTGGTGTACTGATCATTACCTGAAAGTTTCATCAAGATTGGGTGAAAAAGTGTGTGCTGAGATTTCAGGCAACTCGTAGTTTTTTAGAAGCTTGGCAGGCCCTTTCCATGAAAGTGATTCTCGCCAGTCTCTGCTTAGGGCTACATCAACAGCAAACAAACCATAGAGATAGAATTTGAAACTGCTTTATTGTGTCAAGTTTCAAAGAGCTAGCACAAACCGTGTTTGATTTAGAGTTCCAAATACATGTATCACTATAGGAGAAAACAGAGTGAAACCTCAAAATGAAACCGGTTACTGCCAACGAACGGTTTAACCTAGAAGAATGAAATTTGGCGAGCCAAGTGGGATTGGTGTACTGATCATTACCTGAAAGTTTCATCAAGATTGGGTGAAAAAGGGTGTGCTGAGATTTCGGGCAACTCGTAGTTTTTTGGAAGCTTGGCAGGCCCTTTCCATGAAAGTGATTCTCGCCAGTCTCTGCTTAGGACTACATCAACAGCAAACAAACCATAGAGATAGAACTTGAAACTGCTTTATTGTGTCAAGTTTCAAAGAGCTAGCACAAACCGTGTTTGATTTAGAGTTCCAAATACATGTATCCCTATAGGAGAAAACAGAGTGAAACCTCAAAATGAAACCGGTTACTGCCAACGAACGGTTTAACCTAGAAGAACGAAATTTGGCGAGCCAAGTGGGATTGGTGTACTGATCATTACCTGAAAGTTTCATCAAGATTGGGTGAAAAAGGGTGTGCTGAGATTTCGGGCAACTCGTAGTTTTTTGGAAGCTTGGCAGGCCCTTTCCATGAAAGTGATTCTCGCCAGTCTCTGCTTAGGGCTACATCAACAGCAAACAAACCATAGAGATAGAACTTGAAACTGCTTTATTGTGTCAAGTTTCAAAGAGCTAGCACAAACCGTGTTTGATTTAGAGTTCCAAATACATGTATCCCTATAGGAGAATACAGAGTGAAACCTCAAAATGTAACCGGTTACTGCCAACGAACCGTTTAACCTAGAAGAACGAAATTTGGCGAGCCAAGTGGGATTGGTGTACTGATCATTACCTGAAAGTTTCATCAAGATTGGGTGAAAAAGTGTGTGCTGAGATTTCGGGCAACTCGTAGTTTTTTGGAAGCTTGGCAGGCCCTTTCCATGAAAGTGATTCTCGCCAGTCTCTGCTTAGGGCTACATCAACAGCAAACAAACCATAGAGACAGAACTTGAAACTGTTTATTGTGTCAAGTTTCAAAGAGCTAGCAAAAACCGTGTTTGATTTAGAGTTCCAAATACATGTATCCCTATAGGAGAAAACAGAGTGAAACCTCAAAATGGAACCGGTTACTGCCAACGAACGGGTTAACCTAAAAGAACGAAATTTGGCGAGCCAAGTGGGATTGGTGTACTGATCATTACCTGAAAGTTTCATCAAGATTGGGTGAAAAAGTGTGTGCTGAGATTTCAGGCAACTCGTAGTTTTTTGGAAGCTTGGCAGGCCCTTTCCATGAAAGTGATTCTCGCCAGTCTCTGCTTAGGGCTACATCAACAGGAAAAAACCATAGAGATAGAACTTGAAACTGCTTTATTGTGTCAAGTTTCAAAGATCTAGCACAAACCGTGTTCGATTTAGAGTTCCAAATACATGTATCCCTATAAGAGAAAACAGAGTGAAACCTCAAAATGAAACCAGTTACTGCCAACGAACGGTTTAACCTAGAAGAACGAAATTTGGCGACCCAAGTTGGATTGGTGTACTGATCATTACCTGAAAGTTTCATCAAGATTGGGTGAAAAAGGGTGTGCTGAGATTTCGGGCAACTCGTAGTTTTTTGGAAGCTTGGCAGGCCCTTTCCATGAAAGTGATTCTCGCCAGGCTCTGCTTAGGGCTACATCAACAGCAAACAAACCATAGAGATAGAACTTGAAACTGCTTTATTGTGTCAAGTTTCAAAGAGCTAGCACAAACGGTGTTTGATTTAGAGTTCCAAATACATGTATCCCTATAGAGAAAACAGAGTGAAACCTCAAAATGAAACCGGTTACTGCCAACGAACGGTTCAAACTAGAAGAACGAAATTTGGCGAGCCAAGTGGGATTGGTGTACTGATCATTACCTGAAAGTTTCATCAAGATTGGGTGAAAAAGGGTGTGCTGAGATTTCAGGCAACTCGTAGTTTTTTGGAAGCTTGGCAGGCCCTTTCCATGAAAGTGATTCTCGCCAGTCTCTGCTTCGGGCTACATCAACAGCAAACAAACCATAGAGATAGAACTTGAAAGTGCTTTATTGTGTCAAGTTTCAAAGAGCTAGCACAAACGGTGTTTGATTTAGAGTTCCAAATACATGTATCCCTATAGGAGAAAACAGAGTGAAACCTCAAAATGAAACCGGTTACTGCCAACGAACGGTTTAACCTAGAAGAATGAAATTTTGCGAGCCAAGTGGGATTGGTGTACTGATCATTACCTGAAAGTTTCATCAAGATTGGGTGAAAAAGTGTTTGCTGAGATTTCAGGCAACTCGTAGTTTTTTTGGAAGCTTGGCAGGCCCTTTCCATGAAAGTGATTCTCGCCAGTCTCTGCTTAGGGCTACATCAACAGCAAACAAACCGTAGAGATAGAACTTGAAACTGCTTTATTGTGTCAAGTTTTCAAAGAGCTAGCACAAACCGTGTTTGATTTAGAGTTCCAAATACATGTATCCCTATAGGAGAAAACAGAGTGAAACCTCAAAATGAAACCGGTTACTGCCAAGGAACGGTTTAACCTAGAAGAACGAAATTTGGCGAGCCAAGTGGGATTGGTGTACTGATCATTACCTGAAAGTTTCATCAAGATTGGGTGAAAAAGGGTGTGCTGAGATTTCAGGCAACTCGTAGTTTTTTGGAAGCTTGGCAGGCCCTTTCCATGAAAGTGATTCTCGCTAGTCTCTGTTTAGGGCTACATCAACAGCAAACAAACCATAGAGATAGAACTTGAAACTGCTTTATTGTGTCAAGTTTCAAAGAGTTAGCACAAAAGGTGTTTGATTTAGAGTTCCAAATACATGTATCCCTATAGGAGAAAACAGAGTGAAACCTCAAAATGAAACTGATTATTGCCAACGAACGGTTTAACCTAGAAGAACGAAATTTGGCGAGCCAAGTGGGATTGGTGTACTGATCATTACCTGAAAGTTTCATCAAGATTGGGTGAAAAAGTGTGTGCTGAGATTTCAGGCAACTCGTAGTTTTTTGGAAGCTTGGCAGGCCCTTTCCATGAAAGTGATTCTCGCCAGTCTCTGCTTAGGGCTACATCAACAGCAAACAAACCATAGAGATAGAACTTGAAACTGCTTTATTGTGTCAAGTTTCAAAGAGCTAGCACAAACCATGTTTGATTTAGAGTTCCAAATACATGTATCCCTATAGGAGAAAATAGAGTGAAACCTCAAAATGAAACCGGTTACTGCCAACGAACGGTTTAACCTAGAAGAACGAAATTTGGTGAGCCAAGTGGGATTGGTGTACTGATCATTACCTGAAAGTTTCATCAAGATTGGGTGAAAAAGGGGTGTGCTGAGATATCAGGCAACTCGTAGTTTTTTGGAAGCTTGGCAGGCCCTTTCCATGAAAGTGATTCTCGCCAGTCTCTGCTTAGGGCTACATCAACAGCAAACAAACCATAGAGATAGAACTTGAAACTGCTTTATTGTGTCAAGTTTCAAAGAGCTAGCACAAACCATGTTTGATTTAGAGTTCCAAATACATGTATCCCTATAAGAGAAAATAGAGTGAAACCTCAAAATGAAACCGGTTACTGCCAACGAACGGTTTAACCTAGAAGAACGAAATTTGGTGAGCCAAGTGGGATCGGTGTACTGATCATTACCTGAAAGTTTCATCAAGATTGGGTGAAAAAGGGTGTGCTGAGATATCAGGCAACTCGTAGTTTTTTGGAAGCTTGGCAGGCCCTTTCCATGAAAGTGATTCTCGCCAGTCTCTGCTTAGGGCTACATCAACAGCAAACAAACCATAGAGATAGAAGTTGAAACTGCTTGATTGTGTCAAGTTTCAAAGAGCTAGCACAAACCGTGTTTGATTTAGAGTTCCAAATACATGTATCCCTATAGGAGAAAACAGAGTGAAACTTCAAAATGAAACCGGTTACTGCCAACGAACGGTTTAACCTAGAAGAACAAAATTTGGCGTGCCAAGTGGGATTGGTGTACTGACCATAACCTGAAAGTTTCATCAAGATTGGGTGAAAAAGTGTGTGCTGAGATTTCAGGCAACACGTAGTTTTTTGGAAGCTTGGCAGGCTCTTTCCATGAAAGTGATTCTCGCCAGTCTCTGCTTAGGGCTACATCAATAGCAAACAAACCATAGAGATAGAACTTGAAACTGCTTTATTGTGTCAAGTTTCAAAGAGCTAGCATAAACTGTGTTTGATTTAGAGTTCCAAATACATGTATCCCTATAGGAGAAAACAGAGTGAAACCTCAAAATGAAACCGGTTACTGCCAACGAACGGGTTAACCTAGAAGAACGAAATTTGGCGAGCCACGTGGAATGGTGTACTGATCATTACCTGAAAGTTTCATCAAGATTGGGTGAAAAAGTGTGTGCTGAGATTTCGGGCAACTCGTAGTTTTTTGGAAGCTTGGCAGGCTTTTTCCATGAAAGTGATTCTCGCCAGTCTCTGCTTAGGGCTACATCAACAGCAAACAAACCATAGAGATAGAACTTGAAACTGCTTTATTGTGTCAAGTTTCAAAGAGCTAGCACAAAGGGTGTTTGATTTAGAGTTCCAAATACATATATCCCTATAGGAGAAAACAGAGTGAAACCTCAAAATGAAACCGGTTACTGCCAACGAACGGTTTAACCTAGAAGAACGAAATTTAGCGAGCCAAGTGGGATTGGTGTACTGATCATTACCTGAAAGTTTCATCAAGATTGGGTGAAAAAGTGTGTGCTGAAATTTCAGGCAACTCGTAGTTTTTTAGAAGCTTGGCAGGCCCTTTCCATGAAAGTGATTCTCGCCAGTCTCTGTTTAGGGCTACATCAACAGCAAACAAACCATAGAGATAGATCTTGAAACTGCTTTATTGTGTCAAGTTTCAAAGAGCTAGCACAAACCGTGTTTGATTTAGAGTTCCAAATACATGTATCCCTATAGGAGAAAACAGAGTGAAACTTCAAAATGAAACCGGTTACTGCCAACGAACGGTTTAACCTAGAAGAACGAAATTTGGCGAGCCAAGTGGGATTGGTGTACTGATCATTACCTGAAAGTTTCATCAAGATTGGGTGAAAAAGTGTTTGCTGAGATTTCAGGCAACTCGTAGTTTTTTGGAAGCTTGGCAGGCCCATTCCATGAAAGTGATTCTCGCCAGTCTCTGCTTAGGGCTACATCAACAGCAAACAAACCATAGAGATAGAACTTGAAACTGCTTTATTGTGTCAAGTTTCAAAGAGCTAGCACAAACCGTGTTTGATTTAGAGTTCCAAATACATGTATCCCTATAGGAGAAAACAGAGTGAAACCTAAAAATGAAACCTGTTACTGCCAACGAACGGTTTAACCTAGAAGAACGAAATTTGGCGTGCCAAGTGGGATTGGTGTACTGATCATAACCTGAAAGTTTCATCAAGATTGGGTGAAAAAGTGTGTGCTGAGATTTCAGGCAACTCGTAGTTTTTTGGAAGCTTGGCAGGCCCTTTCCATGAAAGTGATTCTCGCCAGTCTCTGCTTAGGGCTACATCAACAGGAAACAAACCGTAGAGATAGAACTTGAAACTGCTTTATTGTGTCAAGTTTCAAAGAGCTAGCACAAACCGTGTTTGATTTAGAGTTCCAAATACATGTATCCCTATAGGAGAAAACAGAGTGAAACCTCAAAATGAAACCGGTTACTGCCAAGGAACGGTTTAACCTAGAAGAACGAAATTTGGCGAGCCAAGTGGGATTGGTGTACTGATCATTACCTGAAAGTTTCATCAAGATTGGGTGAAAAAGGGTGTGCTGAGATTTCAGGCAACTCGTAGTTTTTTGGAAGCTTGGCAGGCCCTTTCCATGAAAGTGATTCTCGCTAGTCTCTGTTTAGGGCTACATCAACAGCAAACAAACCATAGAGATAGAACTTGAAACTGCTTTATTGTGTCAAGTTTCAAAGAGTTAGCACAAAAGGTGTTTGATTTAGAGTTCCAAATACATGTATCCCTATAGGAGAAAACAGAGTGAAACCTCAAAATGAAACTGATTATTGCCAACGAACGGTTTAACCTAGAAGAACGAAATTTGGCGAGCCAAGTGGGATTGGTGTACTGATCATTACCTGAAAGTTTCATCAAGATTGGGTGAAAAAGTGTGTGCTGAGATTTCAGGCAACTCGTAGTTTTTTGGAAGCTTGGCAGGCCCTTTCCATGAAAGTGATTCTCGCCAGTCTCTGCTTAGGGCTACATCAACAGCAAACAAACCATAGAGATAGAACTTGAAACTGCTTTATTGTGTCAAGTTTCAAAGAGCTAGCACAAACCATGTTTGATTTAGAGTTCCAAATACATGTATCCCTATAGGAGAAAATAGAGTGAAACCTCAAAATGAAACCGGTTACTGCCAACGAACGGTTTAACCTAGAAGAACGAAATTTGGTGAGCCAAGTGGGATTGGTGTACTGATCATTACCTGAAAGTTTCATCAAGATTGGGTGAAAAAGGGTGTGCTGAGATATCAGGCAACTTGTAGTTTTTTGGAAGCTTGGCAGGCCCTTTCCATGAAAGTGATTCTCGCCAGTCTCTGCTTAGGGCTACATCAACAGCAAACAAACCATAGAGATAGAACTTGAAACTGCTTTATTGTGTCAAGTTTCAAAGAGCTAGCACAAACCATGTTTGATTTAGAGTTCCAAATACATGTATCCCTATAAGAGAAAATAGAGTGAAACCTCAAAATGAAACCGGTTACTGCCAACGAACGGTTTAACCTAGAAGAACGAAATTTGGTGAGCCAAGTGGGATTGGTGTACTGATCATTACCTGAAAGTTTCATCAAGATTGGGTGAAAAAGGGTGTGCTGAGATATCAGGCAACTCGTAGTTTTTTGGAAGCTTGGCAGGCCCTTTCCATGAAAGTGATTCTCGCCAGTCTCTGCTTAGGGCTACATCAACAGCAAACAAACCATAGAGATAGAAGTTGAAACTGCTTGATTGTGTCAAGTTTCAAAGAGCTAGCACAAACCGTGTTTGATTTAGAGTTCCAAATACATGTATCCCTATAGGAGAAAACAGAGTGAAACTTCAAAATGAAACCGGTTACTGCCAACGAACGGTTTAACCTAGAAGAACAAAATTTGGCGTGCCAAGTGGGATTGGTGTACTGACCATAACCTGAAAGTTTCATCAAGATTGGGTGAAAAAGTGTGTGCTGAGATTTCAGGCAACACGTAGTTTTTTGGAAGCTTGGCAGGCTCTTTCCATGAAAGTGATTCTCGCCAGTCTCTGCTTAGGGCTACATCAATAGCAAACAAACCATAGAGATAGAACTTGAAACTGCTTTATTGTGTCAAGTTTCAAAGAGCTAGCATAAACTGTGTTTGATTTAGAGTTCCAAATACATGTATCCCTATAGGAGAAAACAGAGTGAAACCTCAAAATGAAACCGGTTACTGCCAACGAACGGGTTAACCTAGAAGAACGAAATTTGGCGAGCCACGTGGAATGGTGTACTGATCATTACCTGAAAGTTTCATCAAGATTGGGTGAAAAAGTGTGTGCTGAGATTTCGGGCAACTCGTAGTTTTTTGGAAGCTTGGCAGGCTTTTTCCATGAAAGTGATTCTCGCCAGTCTCTGCTTAGGGCTACATCAACAGCAAACAAACCATAGAGATAGAACTTGAAACTGCTTTATTGTGTCAAGTTTCAAAGAGCTAGCACAAAGGGTGTTTGATTTAGAGTTCCAAATACATATATCCCTATAGGAGAAAACAGAGTGAAACCTCAAAATGAAACCGGTTACTGCCAACGAACGGTTTAACCTAGAAGAACGAAATTTAGCGAGCCAAGTGGGATTGGTGTACTGATCATTACCTGAAAGTTTCATCAAGATTGGGTGAAAAAGTGTGTGCTGAAATTTCAGGCAACTCGTAGTTTTTTAGAAGCTTGGCAGGCCCTTTCCATGAAAGTGATTCTCGCCAGTCTCTGTTTAGGGCTACATCAACAGCAAACAAACCATAGAGATAGATCTTGAAACTGCTTTATTGTGTCAAGTTTCAAAGAGCTAGCACAAACCGTGTTTGATTTAGAGTTCCAAATACATGTATTCCTATAGGAGAAAACAGAGTGAAACTTCAAAATGAAACCGGTTACTGCCAACGAACGGTTTAACCTAGAAGAACGAAATTTGGCGAGCCAAGTGGGATTGGTGTACTGATCATTACCTGAAAGTTTCATCAAGATTGGGTGAAAAAGTGTTTGCTGAGATTTCAGGCAACTCGTAGTTTTTTGGAAGCTTGGCAGGCCCATTCCATGAAAGTGATTCTCGCCAGTCTCTGCTTAGGGCTACATCAACAGCAAACAAACCATAGAGATAGAACTTGAAACTGCTTTATTGTGTCAAGTTTCAAAGAGCTAGCACAAACCGTGTTTGATTTAGAGTTCCAAATACATGTATCCCTATAGGAGAAAACAGAGTGAAACCTAAAAATGAAACCGGTTACTGCCAACGAACGGTTTAACCTAGAAGAACGAAATTTGGCGTGCCAAGTGGGATTGGTGTACTGATCATAACCTGAAAGTTTCATCAAGATTGGGTGAAAAAGTGTGTGCTGAGATTTCAGGCAACACGTAGTTTTTTGGAAGCTTGGCAGACCCTTTCCATGAAAGTGATTCTCGACAGTCTCTGCTTAGGACTACATCAACAGCAAACAAACCATAGAGATAGAACTTGAAACTGCTTTATTGTGTCAAGTTTCAAAGAGCTAGCACAAACGGTGTTTGATTTAGAGTTCCAAATACATATATCCCTATAGGAGAAAACAGAGTACAACCTCAAAATGAAACCGGTTACTGCCAACGAACGGTTTAACCTAGAAGAACGAAATTTGGCGAGCCAAGTGGGATTGGTGTACTGATCATTACCTGAAAGTTTCATCAAGATTGGGTGAAAAAGTGTTTGCTGAAATTTCAGGCAACTCGTAGTTTTTTGGAAGCTTGGCAGGCCCATTCCATGAAAGTGATTCTCGCCAGTCTCTGGTTAGGGCTACATCAACAGCAAACAAACCATAGAGATAGAACTTGAAACTGCTTTATTGTGTCAAGTTTCAAAGAGCTAGCACAAACCGTGTTTGATTTAGAGTTCCAAATACATGTATCCCTATAGGAGAAAACAGAGTGAAACCTCAAAATGAAACCGTTTACTGCCAAAGAACGGTTTAACCTAGAAGAACGAAATTTGGCGAGCCAAGTGGGATTGGTGTACTGATCATTACCTGAAAGTTTCATCAATATTGGGTGAAAAAGTTTTTGCTGAGGTTTCGGGCAACTCGTAGTTTTTTGGAAGCTTGGCAGGCCCTTTCCATGAAAGTGATTCTCGCCAGTCTCTGCTTAGGGCTACATCAACAGCAAACAAACCATAGAGATAGAACTTGAAACTGCTTTATTGTGTCAAGTTTCAAAGAGCTAGCACAAACCGTGTTTGATTTAGAGTTCCAAATACATGTATCCCTATAGGAGAAAACAGAGTGAAACCTCAAAATGAAACCGGATACTGCCAACGAACGGTTTAACCTAGAAGAACGAAATTTGGCGAGCCAAGTGGGATTGGTGTACTGATCATTACCTGAAAGTTTCATCAAGATTGGGTGAAAAAGTGTGTGCTGAGATTTCGGGCAACTCGTAGTTTTTTGGAAGCTTGGCAGGCCCTTTCCATGAAAGTGATTCTCGCCAGTCTCTGCTTAGGGCTACATCAACAGCAAACAAACCATAGAGATAGAACTTGAAACTGCTTTATTGTGTCAAGTTTCAAAGAGCTAGCACAAACCGTGTTTGATTTAGAGTTCCAAATACATGTATCCCTATAGGAGAAAACAGAGTGAAACCTCAAAATGAAACCGGTTACTGCCAACGAACGGTTTAACCTAGAAGAACGAAATTTGGCGAGCCAAGTGGGATTGGTGTACTGATCATTACCTGAAAGTTTCATCAAGATTGGGTGAAAAAGTGTGTGCTGAGATTTCAGGCAACTCGTAGTTTTTTAGAAGCTTGGCAGGCCCTTTCCATGAAAGTGATTCTCGCCAGTCTCTGCTTAGGGCTACATCAACAGCAAACAAACCATAGAGATAGAATTTGAAACTGCTTTATTGTGTCAAGTTTCAAAGAGCTAGCACAAACCGTGTTTGATTTAGAGTTCCAAATACATGTATCCCTATAGGAGAAAACAGAGTGAAACCTCAAAATGAAACCGGTTACTGCCAACGAACGGTTTAACCTAGAAGAATGAAATTTGGCGAGCCAAGTGGGATTGGTGTACTGATCATTACCTGAAAGTTTCATCAAGATTGGGTGAAAAAGGGTGTGCTGAGATTTCGGGCAACTCGTAGTTTTTTGGAAGCTTGGCAGGCCCTTTCCATGAAAGTGATTCTCGCCAGTCTCTGCTTAGGACTACATCAACAGCAAACAAACCATAGAGATAGAACTTGAAACTGCTTTATTGTGTCAAGTTTCAAAGAGCTAGCACAAACCGTGTTTGATTTAGAGTTGCAAATACATGTATCCCTATAGGAGAAAACAGAGTGAAACCTCAAAATGAAACCGGTTACTGCCAACGAACGGTTTAACCTAGAAGAACGAAATTTGGCGAGCCAAGTGGGATTGGTGTACTGATCATTACCTGAAAGTTTCATCAAGATTGGGTGAAAAAGGGTGTGCTGAGATTTCGGGCAACTCGTAGTTTTTTGGAAGCTTGGCAGGCCCTTTCCATGAAAGTGATTCTCGCCAGTCTCTGCTTAGGGCTACATCAACAGCAAACAAACCATAGAGATAGAACTTGAAACTGCTTTATTGTGTCAAGTTTCAAAGAGCTAGCACAAACCGTGTTTGATTTAGAGTTCCAAATACATGTATCCCTATAGGAGAATACAGAGTGAAACCTCAAAATGTAACCGGTTACTGCCAACGAACCGTTTAACCTAGAAGAACGAAATTTGGCGAGCCAAGTGGGATTGGTGTACTGATCATTACCTGAAAGTTTCATCAAGATTGGGTGAAAAAGTGTGTGCTGAGATTTCGGGCAACTCGTAGTTTTTTGGAAGCTTGGCAGGCCCTTTCCATGAAAGTGATTCTCGCCAGTCTCTGCTTAGGGCTACATCAACAGCAAACAAACCATAGAGACAGAACTTGAAACTGTTTATTGTGTCAAGTTTCAAAGAGCTAGCAAAAACCGTGTTTGATTTAGAGTTCCAAATACATGTATCCCTATAGGAGAAAACAGAGTGAAACCTCAAAATGGAACCGGTTACTGCCAACGAACGGGTTAACCTAAAAGAACGAAATTTGGCGAGCCAAGTGGGATTGGTGTACTGATCATTACCTGAAAGTTTCATCAAGATTGGGTGAAAAAGTGTGTGCTGAGATTTCAGGCAACTCGTAGTTTTTTGGAAGCTTGGCAGGCCCTTTCCATGAAAGTGATTCTCGCCAGTCTCTGCTTAGGGCTACATCAACAGGAAACAAACCATAGAGATAGAACTTGAAACTGCTTTATTGTGTCAAGTTTCAAAGATCTAGCACAAACCGTGTTCGATTTAGAGTTCCAAATACATGTATCCCTATAAGAGAAAACAGAGTGAAACCTCAAAATGAAACCAGTTACTGCCAACGAACGGTTTAACCTAGAAGAACGAAATTTGGCGACCCAAGTTGGATTGGTGTACTGATCATTACCTGAAAGTTTCATCAAGATTGGGTGAAAAAGGGTGTGCTGAGATTTCGGGCAACTCGTAGTTTTTTGGAAGCTTGGGCAGGCCCTTTCCATGAAAGTGATTCTCGCCAGGCTCTGCTTAGGGCTACATCAACAGCAAACAAACCATAGAGATAGAACTTGAAACTGCTTTATTGTGTCAAGTTTCAAAGAGCTAGCACAAACGGTGTTTGATTTAGAGTTCCAAATACATGTATCCCTATAGAGAAAACAGAGTGAAACCTCAAAATGAAACCGGTTACTGCCAACGAACGGTTCAAACTAGAAGAACGAAATTTGGCGAGCCAAGTGGGATTGGTGTACTGATCATTACCTGAAAGTTTCATCAAGATTGGGTGAAAAAGGGTGTGCTGAGATTTCAGGCAACTCGTAGTTTTTTGGAAGCTTGGCAGGCCCTTTCCATGAAAGTGATTCTCGCTAGTCTCTGTTTAGGGCTACATCAACAGCAAACAAACCATAGAGATAGAACTTGAAACTGCTTTATTGTGTCAAGTTTCAAAGAGTTAGCACAAAAGGTGTTTGATTTAGAGTTCCAAATACATGTATCCCTATAGGAGAAAACAGAGTGAAACCTCAAAATGAAACTGATTATTGCCAACGAACGGTTTAACCTAGAAGAACGAAATTTGGCGAGCCAAGTGGGATTGGTGTACTGATCATTACCTGAAAGTTTCATCAAGATTGGGTGAAAAAGTGTGTGCTGAGATTTCAGGAAACTCGTAGTTTTTTGGAAGCTTGGCAGGCCCTTTCCATGAAAGTGATTCTCGCCAGTCTCTGCTTAGGGCTACATCAACAGCAAACAAACCGTAGAGATAGAACTTGAAACTGCTTTATTGTGTCAAGTTTCAAAGAGCTAGCACAAACCGTGTTTGATTTAGAGTTCCAAATACATGTATCCCTATAGGAGAAAACAGAGTGAAACCTCAAAATGAAACCGGTTACTGCCAACGAACGGTTTAACCTAGAAGAACGAAATTTGGCGAGCCAAGTGGGATTGGTGTACTGATCATTACCTGAAAGTTTCATCAAGATTGGGTGAAAAAGGGTGTGCTGAGATTTCAGGCAACTCGTAGTTTTTTGGAAGCTTGGCAGGCCCTTTCCATGAAAGTGATTCTCGCTAGTCTCTGTTTAGGGCTACATCAACAGCAAACAAACCATAGAGATAGAACTTGAAAACTGCTTTATTGTGTCAAGTTTCAAAGAGTTAGCACAAAAGGTGTTTGATTTAGAGTTCCAAATACATGTATCCCTATAGGAGAAAACAGAGTGAAACCTCAAAATGAAACTGATTATTGCCAACGAACGGTTTAACCTAGAAGAACGAAATTTGGCGAGCCAAGTGGGATTGGTGTACTGATCATTACCTGAAAGTTTCATCAAGACTGGGTGAAAAAGTGTGTGCTGAGATTTCAGGAAACTCGTAGTTTTTTGGAAGCTTGGCAGGCCCTTTCCATGAAAGTGATTCTCGCCAGTCTCTGCTTGGGCTACATCAACAGCAAACAAACCATAGAGATAGAACTTGAAACTGCTTTATTGTGTCAAGTTTCAAAGAGCTAGCACAAACCATGTTTGATTTAGAGTTCCAAATACATGTATCCCTATAGGAGAAAATAGAGTGAAACCTCAAAATGAAACCGGTTACTGCCAACGAACGGTTTAACCTAGAAGAACGAAATTTGGTGAGCCAAGTGGGATTGGTGTACTGATCATTACCTGAAAGTTTCATCAAGATTGGGTGAAAAAGGGTGTGCTGAGATATCAGGCAACTCATAGTTTTTTGGAAGCTTGGCAGGCCCTTTCCATGAAAGTGATTCTCGCCAGTCTCTGCTTAGGGCTACATCAACAGCAAACAAACCATAGAGATAGAACTTGAAACTGCTTTATTGTGTCAAGTTTCAAAGAGCTAGCACAAACCATGTTTGATTTAGAGTTCAAATACATGTATCCCTATAAGAGAAAATAGAGTGAAACCTCAAAATGAAACCGGTTACTGCCAACGAACGGTTTAACCTAGAAGAACGAAATTTGGTGAGCCAAGGGGATTGGTGTACTGATCATTACCTGAAAGTTTCATCAAGATTGGGTGAAAAAGGGTGTGCTGAAATATCAGGCAACTCGTAGTTTTTTGGAAGCTTGGCAGGCCCTTTTCCATGAAAGTGATTCTCGCCAGTCTCTGCTTAGGGCTACATCAACAGCAAACAAACCATAGAGATAGAAGTTGAAACTGCTTGATTGTGTCAAGATTCAAAGAGCTAGCACAAACCGTGTTTGATTTAGAGTTCCAAATACATGTTTCCCTATAGGAGAAAACAGAGTGAAACTTCAAAATGAAACCGGTTACTGCCAACGAACGGTTTAACCTAGAAGAACAAAATTTGGCGTGCCAAGTGGGATTGGTGTACTGACCATAACCTGAAAGTTTCATCAAGATTGGGTGAAAAAGTGTGTGCTGAGATTTCAGGCAACACGTAGTTTTTTGGAAGCTTGGCAGGCTCTTTCCATGAAAGTGATTCTCGCCAGTCTCTGCTTAGGGCTACATCAACAGCAAACAAACCATAGAGATAGAACTTGAAACTGCTTTATTGTGTCAAGTTCAAAGAGCTAGCATAAACTGTGTTTGATTTAGAGTTCCAAATACATGTATCCCTATAGGAGAAAACAGAGTGAAACCTCAAAATGAAACCGGTTACTGCCAACGAACGGGTTAACCTAGAAGAACGAAATTTGGCGAGCCACGTGGAATGGTGTACTGATCATTACCTGAAAGTTTCATCAAGATTGGGTGAAAAAGTGTGTGCTGAGATTTCGGGCAACTCGTAGTTTTTGGAAGCTTGGCAGGCTTTTTCCATGAAAGTGATTCTCGCCCAGTCTCTGCTTAGGGCTACATCAACAGCAAACAAACCATAGAGATAGAACTTGAAACTGCTTTATTGTGTCAAGTTTCAAAGAGCTAGCACAAACCGTGTTTGATTTAGAGTTCCAAATACATGTATCCCTATAGGAGAAAACAGAGTGAAACCTAAAAATGAAACCGGTTACTGCCAACGAACGGAAACCTAGAAGAACGAAATTTGGGCGTGCCAAGTGGGATTGGTGTACTGATCATAACCAAAGTTTCATCAAGATTGGGTGAAAAAGTGTGTGCTGAGATTTCAGGCAACACGTAGTTTTTTGGAAGCTTGGCAGACCCTTTCCATGAAAGTGATTCTCGACAGTCTCTGCTTAGGACTACATCAACAGCAAACAAACCATAGAGATAGAACTTGAAACTGCTTTATTGTGTCAAGTTTCAAAGAGCTAGCACAAACGGTGTTTGATTTAGAGTTCCAAATACATATATCCCTATAGGAGAAAACAGAGTACAACCTCAAAATGAAACCGGTTACTGCCAACGAACGGTTTAACCTAGAAGAACGAAATTTGGCGAGCCAAGTGGGATTGGTGTACTGATCATTACCTGAAAGTTTCATCAAGATTGGGTGAAAAAGTGTGTGCTGAGATTTCAGGCAACTCGTAGTTTTTTGGAAGCTTGGCAGGCCCATTCCATGAAAGTGATTCTCGCCAGTCTCTGGTTAGGGCTACATCAACAGCAAACAAACCATAGAGATAGAACTTGAAACTGCTTTATTGTGTCAAGTTTCAAAGAGCTAGCACAAACCGTGTTTGATTTAGAGTTCCAAATACATGTATCCCTATAGGAGAAAACAGAGTGAAACCTCAAAATGAAACCGTTTACTGCCAAAGAACGGTTTAACCTAGAAGAACGAAATTTGGCGAGCCAAGTGGGATTGGTGTACTGATCATTACCTGAAAGTTTCATCAATATTGGGTGAAAAAGTTTTGCTGAGGTTTCGGGCAACTCGTAGTTTTTGGAAGCTTGGCAGGCCCTTTCCATGAAAGTGATTCTCGCCAGTCTCTGCTTAGGGCTACATCAACAGCAAACAAACCATAGAGATAGAACTTGAAACTGCTTTATTGTGTCAAGTTTCAAAGAGCTAGCACAAACCGTGTTTGATTTAGAGTTCCAAATACATGTATCCCTATAGGAGAAAACAGAGTGAAACCTCAAAATGAAACCGGATACTGCCAACGAACGGTTTAACCTAGAAGAACGAAATTTGGCGAGCCAAGTGGGATTGGTGTACTGATCATTACCTGAAAGTTTCATCAAGATTGGATGAAAAAGGGTGTGCTGAGATTTCGGGCAACTCGTAGTTTTTGGAAGCTTGGCAGGCCCTTTCCATGAAAGTGATTCTCGCCAGTCTCTGCTTAGGGCTACATAAACAGCAAACAAACCATAGAGACAGAACTTGAAACTGTTTATTGTGTCAAGTTTCAAAGAGCTAGCACAAACCGTGTTTGATTTAGAGTTCCAAATACATGTATCCCTATAGGAGAAAACAGAGTGAAACCTCAAAATGGAACCGGTTACTGCCAACGAACGGGTTAACCTAAAAGAACGAAATTTGGCGAGCCAAGTGGGATTGGTGTACTGATCATTACCTGAAAGTTTCATCAAGATTGGGTGAAAAAGTGTGTGCTGAGATTTCAGGCAACTCGTAGTTTTTTGGAAGCTTGGCAGGCCCTTTCCATGAAAGTGATTCTCGCCAGTCTCTGCTTAGGGCTACATCAACAGGAAACAAACCGTAGAGATAGAACTTGAAACTGCTTTATTGTGTCAAGTTTCAAAGAGCTAGCACAAACCGTGTTCGATTTAGAGTTCCAAATACATGTATCCCTATAAGAGAAAACAGAGTGAAACCTCAAAAGGAAACCAGTTACTGCCAACGAACGGTTTAACCTAGAAGAACGAAATTTGGCGACCCAAGTTGGATTGGTGTACTGATCATTACCTGAAAGTTTCATCAAGATTGGGTGAAAAAGGGTGTGCTGAGATTTCGGGCAACTCGTAGTTTTTTGGAAGCTTGGCAGGCCCTTTCCATGAAAGTGATTCTCGCCAGGCTCTGCTTAGGGCTACATCAACAGCAAACAAACCATAGAGATAGAACTTGAAACTGCTTTATTGTGTCAAGTTTCAAAGAGCTAGCACAAACGGTGGTTGATTTAGAGTTCCAAATACATGTATCCCTATAGAGAAAACAGAGTGAAACCTCAAAATGAAACCGGTTACTGCCAACGAACGGTTCAAACTAGAAGAACGAAATTTGGCGAGCCAAGTGGGATTGGTGTACTGATCATTACCTGAAAGTTTCATCAAGATTGGGTGAAAAAGGGTGTGCTGAGATTTCAGGCAACTCGTAGTTTTTTGGAAGCTTGGCAGGCCCTTTCCATGAAAGTGATTCTCGCCAGTCTCTGCTTCGGGCTACATCAACAGCAAACAAACCATAGAGATAGAACTTGAAAGTGCTTTATTGTGTCAAGTTTCAAAGAGCTAGCACAAACGGTGTTTGATTTAGAGTTCCAAATACATGTATCCCTATAGGAGAAAACAGAGTGAAACCTCAAAATGAAACCGGTTACTGCCAACGAACGGTTTAACCTAGAAGAATGAAATTTGCGAGCCAAGTGGGATTGGTGTACTGATCATTACCTGAAAGTTTCATCAAGATTGGGTGAAAAAGTGTTTGCTGAGATTTCAGGCAACTCGTAGTTTTTTGGAAGCTTGGCAGGCCCTTTCCATGAAAGTGATTCTCGCCAGTCTCTGCTTAGGGCTACATCAACAGCAAACAAACCGTAGAGATAGAACTTGAAACTGATTTATTGTGTCAAGTTTCAAAGAGCTAGCACAAACCGTGTTTGATTTAGAGTTCCAAATACATGTATCCCTATAGGAGAAAAACAGAGTGAAACCTCAAAATGAAACCGGTTACTGCCAACGAACGGTTTAACCTAGAAGACGAAATTTGGCGAGCCAAGTGGGATTGGTGTACTGATCATTACCTGAAAGTTTCATCAAGATTGGGTGAAAAAGGGTGTGCTGAGATTTCAGGCAACTCGTAGTTTTTTGGAAGCTTGGCAGGCCCTTTCCATGAAAGTGATTCTCGCTAGTCTCTGTTTAGGGCTACATCAACAGCAAACAAACCATAGAGATAGAACTTGAAACTGCTTTATTGTGTCAAGTTTCAAAGAGCTAGCACAAACGGTGTTTGATTTAGAGTTCCAAATACATGTATCCCTATAGGAGAAAACAGAGTGAAACCTCAAAATGAAACTGATTATTGCCAACGAACGGTTTAACCTAGAAGAACGAAATTTGGCGAGCCAAGTGGGATTGGTGTACTGATCATTACCTGAAAGTTTCATCAAGATTGGTGAAAAAGTGTGTGCTGAGATTTCAGGAAACTCGTAGTTTTTTGGGAAGCTTGACAGGCCTTTCCATGAAAGTGATTCTCGCCATTCTCTGCTTAGGCTACATCAACAGCAAACAAACATAGAGATAGAACTTGAAACTGCTTTATTGTGTCAAGTTTCAAAGAGCTAGCACAAACATGTTTGATTTAGAGTTCCAAATACATGTATCCCTATAGGAGAAAATAGAGTGAAACCTCAAAATGAAACCGGTTAATGCCAACGAACGGTTTAACCTAGAAGAACGAAATTTGGTGAGCCAAGTGGGATTGGTGTACTGATCATTACCTGAAAGTTTCATCAAGATTGGGTGAAAAAGGGTGTGCTGAGATATCAGGCAACTCGTAGTTTTTTGGAAGCTTGGCAGGCCCTTTCCATGAAAGTGATTCTCGCCAGTCTCTGCTTAGGGCTACATCAACAGCAAACAAACCATAGAGATAGAACTTGAAACTGCTTTATTGTGTCAAGTTTCCAAAGAGCTAGCACAAACCAGTTTGATTTAGAGTTCCAAATACATGTATCCCTATAAGAGAAAATAGAGTGAAACCTCAAAATGAAACCGGTTACTGCCAACGAACGGTTTAACCTAGAAGAACGAAATTTGGTGAGCCAAGTGGGATTGGTGTACTGATCATTACCTGAAAGTTTCATCAAGATTGGGTGAAAAAGGGTGTGCTGAGATATCAGGCAACTCGTAGTTTTTTGGAAGCTTGGCAGGCCCTTTCCATGAAAGTGATTCTCGCCAGTCTCTGCTTCGGGCTACATCAACAGCAAACAAACCATAGAGATAGAAGTTGAAACTGCTTGATTGTGTCAAGTTTCAAAGAGCTAGCACAAACCGTGTTTGATTTAGAGTTCCAAATACATGTATCCCTATAGGAGAAAACAGAGTGAAACTTCAAAATGAAACCGGTTACTGCCAACGAACGGTTTAACCTAGAAGAACAAAATTTGGCGTGCCAAGTGGGATTGGTGTACTGACCATAACCTGAAAGTTTCATCAAGATTGGGTGAAAAAGTGTGTGCTGAGATTTCAGGGAACACGTAGTTTTTTGGAAGCTTGGCAGGCTCTTTCCATGAAAGTGATTCTCGCCAGTCTCTTCTTAGGGCTACATCAACAGCAAACAAACCATAGAGATAGAACTTGAAACTGCTTTATTGTGTCAAGTTTCAAAGAGCTAGCATAAACTGTGTTTGATTTAGAGTTCCAAATACATGTATCCCTATAGGAGAAAACAGAGTGAAACCTCAAAATGAAACCGGTTACTGCCAACGAACGGGTTAACCTAGAAGAACGAAATTTGGCGAGCCACGTGGAATGGTGTACTGATCATTTCCTGAAAGTTTCATCAAGATTGGGTGAAAAAGTGTGTGCTGAGATTTCGGGCAACTCGTAGTTTTTTGGAAGCTTGGCAGGCTTTTTCCATGAAAGTGATTCTCGCCAGTCTCTGCTTAGGGCTACATCAACAGCAAAGAAACCATAGAGATAGAACTTGAAACTGCTTTATTGTGTCAAGTTTCAAAGAGCTAGCACAAACCGTGTTTGATTTAGAGTTCCAAATACATGTATCCCTATAGGAGAAAACAGAGTGAAACCTAAAAATGAAACCGGTTACTGCCAACGAACGGTTTAACCTAGAAGAACGAAATTTGGCGTGCCAAGTGGGATTGGTGTACTGATCATAACCTGAAAGTTTCATCAAGATTGGGTGAAAAAGTGTGTGCTGAGATTTCAGGAAACACGTAGTTTTTTGGAAGCTTGGCAGACCCTTTCCATGAAAGTGATTCTCGACAGTCTCTGCTTAGGACTACATCAACAGCAAACAAACCATAGAGATAGAACTTGAAACTGCTTTATTGTGTCAAGTTTCAAAGCGCTAGCACAAACGGTGTTTGATTTAGAGTTCCAAATACATATATCCCTATAGGAGAAAACAGAGTACAACCTCAAAATGAAACCGGTTACTGCCAACGAACGGTTTAACCTAGAAGAACGAAATTTGGCGAGCCAAGTGGAATTGGTGTACTGATCATTACCTGAAAGTTTCATCAAGATTGGGTGAAAAAGTGTGTGCTGAGATTTCAGGCAACTCGTAGTTTTTTGGAAGCTTGGCAGGCCCATTCCATGAAAGTGATTCTCGCCAGTCTCTGGTTAGGGCTACATCAACAGCAAACAAACCATAGAGATAGAACTTGAAACTGCTTTATTGTGTCAAGTTTCAAAGAGCTAGCACAAACCGTGTTTGATTTAGAGTTCCAAATACATGTATCCCTATAGGAGAAAACAGAGTGAAACCTCAAAATGAAACCGTTTACTGCCAAAGAACGGTTTAACCTAGAAGAACGAAATTTGGCGAGCCAAGTGGGATTGGTGTACTGATCATTACCTGAAAGTTTCATCAATATTGGGTGAAAAAGTTTTTGCTGAGGTTTCGGGCAACTCGTAGTTTTTTGGAAGCTTGGCAGGCCCTTTCCATGAAAGTGATTCTCGCCAGTCTCTGCTTAGGGCTACATCAACAGCAAACAAACCATAGAGATAGAACTTGAAACTGCTTTATTGTGTCAAGTTTCAAAGAGCTAGCACAAACCGTGTTTGATTTAGAGTTCCAAATACATGTATCCCTATAGGAGAAAACAGAGTGAAACCTCAAAATGAAACCGGATACTGCCAACGAACGGTTTAACCTAGAAGAACGAAATTTGGAGAGCCAAGTGGGATTGGTGTACTGATCATTACCTGAAAGTTTCATCAAGATTGGATGAAAAAGGGTGTGCTGAGATTTCGGGCAACTCGTAGTTTTTTGGAAGCTTGGCAGGCCCTTTCCATTAAAGTGATTCTCGCCAGTCTCTGCTTAGGGCTACATCAACAGCAAACAAACCATAGAGACAGAACTTGAAACTGCTTTATTGTGTCAAGTTTCAAAGAGCTAGCACAAACCATGTTTGATTTAGGGTTCCAAATACATGTATCCCTATAGGAGAAAACAGAGTGAAACCTCAAAATGGAACCGGTTACTGCCAACGAACGGTTTAACCTAAAAGAACGAAATTTGGCGAGCCAAGTGGGATTGGTGTACTGATCATTACCTGAAAGTTTCATCAAGATTGGGTGAAAAAGGGTGTGCTGAGATTTCAGGCAACTCGTAGTTTTTTGGAAGCTTGGCAGGCCCTTTCCATGAAAGTGATTCTCGCCAGTCTCTACTTAGGGCTACATCAACAGCAAACAAACCATAGAGATAGAAGTTGAAACTGCTTTATTGTGTCAAGTTTCAAAAACCTAGCACAAACCGTGTTTGATTTAGAGTTCCAAATACATATATCCCTATAGGAGAAAACAGAGTGAAACCTCAAAATGAAACCGGTTACTGCCAACGAACGGTTTAACCTAGAAGAACGAAATTTGGCGAGCCAAGTGGGATTGGTGTACTGATCATTACCTGAAAGTTTCATCAAGATTGGGTGAAAAAGTGTGTGCTGAGATTTCAGGCAACTCGTAGTTTTTTAGAAGCTTGGCAGGCCCTTTCTATGAAAGTGATTCTCGCCAGTCTCTGTTTAGGGCTACATCAACAGCAAACAAACCATAGAGATAGAACTTGAAACTGCTTTATTGTGTCAAGTTTCAAAGAGCTAGCACAAACCGTGTTTGATTTAGAGTTCCAAATACATGTATCCCTATAGGAGAAAACAGAGTGAAACCTCAAAATGAAACCGGTTACTGCCAACGAACGGTTTAACCTAGAAGAACAAAATTTGGCGAGCCAAGTGGGATTGGTGTACTGATCATTACCTGAAAGTTTCATCAAGATTGGGTGAAAAAGTGTTTGCTGAGATTTCAGGCAACTCGTAGTTTTTTGGAAGCTTGGCAGGCCCATTCCATGAAAGTGATTCTCGCCAGTCTCTGCTTAGGGCTACATCAACAGCAAACAAACCATAGAGATAGAACTTGAAACTGCTTTATTGTGTCAAGTTTCAAAGAGCTAGCACAAACCTTGTTTGATTTAGAGTTCCAAATACATGTATCCCTATAGGAGAAAACAGAGTGAAACCTCAAAATGAAACCGATTACTGCCAACGAACGGTTTAACCTAGAAGAACGATATTTGGCGAGCCAAGTGGGATTGGTGTACTGATCATTACCTGAAAGTTTCATCAAGATTGGGTGAAAAAGTTTTTGCTGAGGTTTCGGGCAACTCGTAGTTTTTTGGAAGCTTGGCAGGCCCTTTCCATTAATGTGATTCTCGCCAGTCTCTGCTTAGGGCTACATCAACAGCAATCAAACCATAGAGATAGAACTTGAAACTGCTTTATTGTGTCAAGTTTCAAAGAGCTAGCACAAACCGTGTTTGATTTAGAGTTCCAAATATATGTATCCCTATAGGAGAAAACAGAGTGAAACCTCAAAATGAAACCGGTTACTGCCAACGAACGGTTTAACCTAGAAGAACGAAATTTGGCGAGCCAAGTGGGATTGGTGTACTGATCATTACCTGAAAGTTTCATCAATATTGGGTGAAAAAGTGTGTGCTGAGATTTCGGGCAACTCGTAGTTTTTTGGAAGCTTGGCAGGCCCTTTCCATGAAAGTGATTCTCGCCAGTCTCTGCTTAGGGCTACATCAACAGCAAACAAACCATAGTGATAGAACTTGAAACTGCTTTATTGTGTCAAGTTTCAAAGAGCTAGCACAAACCGTGTTTGATTTAGAGTTCCAAATACATGTATCCCTATAGGAGAAAACAGAGTGAAACCTCAAAATGAAACCGGTTACTGCCAACGAACGGTTTAACCTAGAAGAACGAAATTTGGCGAGCCAAGTGGGATTGGAGTACTGATCATTACCTGAAAGTTTCATCAAGATTGGGTGAAAAAGAGTGTGCTGAGATTTCAGGACACTCGTAGTTTTTTGGAAGCTTGGCGGGCCCTTTCCATGAAAGTGATTCTCGCCAGTCTCTGCTTAGGGCTACATCAACAGCAAACAAACCATAGAGATAGAACTTGAAACTGCTTTATTGTGTCAAGTTTCAAAGAGCTAGCACAAACCGTGTTTGATTTAGAGTTCCAAATACATGTATCCCTATAGGAGAAAACAGAGTGAAACCTCAAAATGAAACCGGTTACTGAAAACGAACTGTTTAACCTAGAAGAACGAAATTTGGCGAGCCAAGTGGGATTGGTGTACTGATCATTACCTGAAAGTTTCATCAAGATTGGGTGAAAAAGTTTTTACTGAGGTTTCGGGCAACTCGTAGTTTTTTGGAAGCTTGGCAGGCCCTTTCCATGAAAGTGATTCTCGCCAGTCTCTGCTTAGGGCTACATCAACAGCAAACAAACCATAGAGATAGAACTTGAAACTGCTTTATTGTGTCAAGTTTCAAAGAGCTAGCACAAACCGTGTTTGATTTAGAGTTCCAAATACATGTATCCCTATAGGAGAAAACAGAGTGAAACCTCAAAATGAAACCGGTTACTGCCAACGAACGGTTTAACCTAGAAGAACGAAATTTGGCGAGCCAAGTGGGATTGGTGTACTGATCATTACCTGAAAGTTTCATCAAGATTGGGTGAAAAAGGGTTTGCTGAGATTTCAGGCAACTCGTAGTTTTTGGAAGCTTGGCAGGCCCTTTCCATGAAAGTGATTCTCGCCAGTCTCTGCTTAGGGCTACCTCAACAGCATACAAACCATAGAGATAGAACTTGAAACTGCTTTATTGTGTCAAGTTTCAAAGAGCTAGCACAAACCATGTTTGATTTAGAGTTCCAAATACATGTATCCCTATAGGAGAAAACAGAGTGAAACCTCAAAATGAAACCGGTTACTGCCAACGAACGGTTTAACCTAGAAGAACGAAATTTGGCGAGCCAAGTGGGATTGGTGTACTGATCATTACCTGAAAGTTTCATCAAGATTGGGTGAAAAAGTGTGTGCTGAGATTTTGGGCAACTCGTAGTTTTTTGGAAGCTTGGCAGGCCCTTTCTATGAAAGTGATTCTCGCCAGTCTCTGCTTAGGGCTACATCAACAGCAAACAAACTATAGAGATAGAACTTGAAACTGCTTTATTGTGTCAAGTTTCAAAGAGCTAGCACAAACCGTGTTTGATTTAGAGTTCCAAATACATGTATCCCTATAGGAGAAAACAGAGTGAAACCTCAAAATGAAACCGGTTACTGCCAACGAACGGTTTAACCTAGAAGAACGAAATTTGGCGAGCCAAGTGGGATTGGTGTTCTGATCATTACCTGAAAGTTTCATCAAGATTGGGTGAAAAAGTGTGTGCTGAGATTTCAGGCAACTCGTAGTTTTTTGGAAGCTTGGCAGGCCCTTTCCATGAAAGTGATTCTCGCAAGTCTCGGCTTAGGGCTACATCAACAGCAAACAAACCATAGAGATAGAACTTGAAACTGCTTTATTGTGTCAAGTTTCAAAGAGCTAGCACAAACCGTGTTGGATTTAGAGTTCCAAATACATGTATCCCTATAGGAGAAAACAGAGTGAAACCTCAAAATGAAACAGGTTACTGCCAACGAACGGTTTAACCTAGAAGAACGAAATTTGGCGAGCCAAGTGGGATTGGTGTACTGATCATTACCTGAAAGTTTCATCAAGATTGGGTGAAAAAGTGTGTGCTGAGATTTCGGGCAACTCGTAGTTTTTTGGAAGCTTGTCAGTCCCTTTCCATAAAAGTGATTCTCGCCAGTCTCTGCTTAGGGCTACATCAACAGCAAACAAACCATAGAGATAGAACTTGAAACTGCTTTATTGTGTCAAGTTTCAAAGAGCTAGCACAAACCGTGTTTGATTTAGAGTTCCAAATACATGTATCCCTATAGGAGAAAACAGAGTGAAACCTCAAAATGAAACCGATTACTGCCAACGAACGGTTTAACCTAGAAGAACGATATTTGGCGAGCCAAGTGGGATTGGTGTACTGATCATTACCTGAAAGTTTCATCAAGATTGTGTGAAAAAGTTTTTGCTGAGGTTTCGGGCAACTCGTAGTTTTTTGGAAGCTTGGCAGGCCCTTTCCATTAATGTGATTCTCGCCAGTCTCTGCTTAGGGCTACATCAACAGCAAACAAACCATAGAGATAGAACTTGAAACTGCTTTATTGTGTCAAGTTTCAAAGAGCTAGCACAAACCGTGTTTGATTTAGAGTTACAAATATATGTATCCCTATAGGAGAAAACAGAGTGAAACCTCAAAATGAAACCGGTTACTGCCAACGAACGGTTTAACCTAGAAGAACGAAATTTGGCGAGCCAAGTGGGATTGGTGTACTGATCATTACCTGAAAGTTTCATCAATATTGGGTGAAAAAGTTTTTGCTGAGGTTTCGGGCAACTCGTAGTTTTTTGGAAGCTTGGCAGTCCCTTTCCATGAAAGTGATTCTCGCCAGTCTCTGCATAGGGCTACATCAACAGCAAACAAACCATAGAGATAGAACTTGAAACTGCTTTATTGTGTCAAGTTTCAAAGAGCTAGCACAAACCGTGTTTGATTTAGAGTTCCAAATACATGTATCCCTATAGGAGAAAACAGAGTGAAACCTCAAAATGAAACCGGTTACTGCCAACGAACGGTTTAACCTAGAAGAACGAAATTTGGCGAGCCAAGTGGGATTGGTGTACTGATCATTACCTGAAAGTTTCATCAAGATTGGGTGAAAAAGGGTGTGTTGAGGTTTCGGGCAACTCGTAGTTTTTTGGAAGCTTGGCAGGCCCTTTCCATGAAAGTGATTCTCGCCAGTCTCTGCTTAGGGCTACATAAACAGCAAACAAACCATAGAGATAGAACTTGAAACTGCTTTATTGTGTCAAGTTTCAAAGAGCTAGCACAAACCGTGTTTGATTTAGAGTTCCAAATACATGTATCCCTATAGGAGAAAACAGAGTGAAACCTCAAAATGAAACCAGTTACTGCCAACGAACGGTTTATCCTAGAAGAACGAAATTTGGCGAGCCAAGTGGGATTGGTGTACTGATCATTACCTGAAAGTTTCATCAAGATTGGGTGAAAAAGTGTTTGCTGAGATATCAGGCAACTCGTAGTTTTTTGGAAGCTTGGCAGGCCCTTTCCATGAAAGTGATTCTCGCCAGTCTCTGCTTAGGGCTACATCAACAGCAAACAAACCATAGAGATAGAACTTGAAACTGCTTTATTGTGTCAAGTTTCAAAGAGCTAGCACAAACCGTGTTTGATTTAGAGTTCCAAATACATGTATCCCTATAGGAGAAAACAGAGTGAAACCTCAAAATGAAACCGGTTACTGAAAACGAACTGTTTAACCTAGAAGAACGAAATTTGGCGAGCCAAGTGGGATTGGTGTACTGATCATTACCTGAAAGTTTCATCAAGATTGGGTGAAAAAGTGTGTGCTGAGATTTCGGGCAACTCGTAGTTTTTTGGAAGCTTGGCAGGCCCTTTCCATGAAAGTGATTCTCGCCAGTCTCTGCTTAGGGCTACATCAACAGCAAACAAACCATAGAGATAGAACTTGAAACTGCTTTATTGTGTCAAGTTTCAAAGAGCTAGCACAAACCGTGTTTGATTTAGAGTTCCAAATACATGTATCCCTATAGGAGAAAACAGAGTGAAACCTCAAAATGAAACCGGTTACTGCCAACGAACGGTTTAACCTAGAAGAACGAAATTTGGCGAGCCAAGTGGGATTGGAGTACTGATCATTACCTGAAAGTTTCATCAAGATTGGGTGAAAAAGAGTGTGCTGAGATTTCAGGACACTCGTAGTTTTTTGGAAGCTTGGCGGGCCCTTTCCATGAAAGTGATTCTCGCCAGTCTCTGCTTAGGGCTACATCAACAGCAAACAAACCATAGAGATAGAACTTGAAACTGCTTTATTGTGTCAAGTTTCAAAGAGCTAGCAGAAACCGTGTTTGATTTAGAGTTCCAAATACATGTATCCCTATAGGAGAAAACAGAGTGAAACCTCAAAATGAAACCGGTTACTGCCAATGAACGGTTTAACCTAGAAGAACGAAATTTGGCGAGCCAAGTGGGATTGGTGTACTGATCATTACCTGAAAGTTTCATCAAGATTGGGTGAAAAAGTTTTTGCTGAGGTTTCGGGCAACTCGTAGTTTTTGGAAGCTTGGCAGGCCCTTCCCATGAAAGTGATTCTCACCAGTCTCTGCTTAGGGCTACATCAACAGCAAAGAAACCATAGAGATAGAACTTGAAACTGCTTTATTGTGTCAAGTTTCAAAGAGCTAGCACAAACCGTGTTTGATTTAGAGTTCCAAATACATGTATCCCTATAGGAGAAAACAGAGTGAAACCTCAAAATGAAACCGGTTACTGCCAACGAACGGTTTAACCTAGAAGAACGAAATTTGGCGAGCCAAGTGGGATTGGTGTACTGATCATTACCTGAAAGTTTCATCAATATTGGGTGAAAAAGTTTTTGCTGAGGTTTCGGGCAACTCGTAGTTTTTTGGAAGCTTGGCAGTCCCTTTCCATGAAAGTGATTCTCGCCAGTCTCTGCATAGGGCTACATCAACAGCAAACAAACCATAGAGATAGAACTTGAAACTGCTTTATTGTGTCAAGTTTCAAAGAGCTAGCACAAACCGTGTTTGATTTAGAGTTCCAAATACATGTATCCCTATAGGAGAAAACAGAGTGAAACCTCAAAATGAAACCGGTTACTGCCAACGAACGGTTTAACCTAGAAGAACGAAATTTGGCGAGCCAAGTGGGATTGGTGTACTGATCATTACCTGAAAGTTTCATCAAGATTGGGTGAAAAAGGGTGTGTTGAGGTTTCGGGCAACTCGTAGTTTTTTGGAAGCTTGGCAGGCCCTTTCCATGAAAGTGATTCTCGCCAGTCTCTGCTTAGGGCTACATAAACAGCAAACAAACCATAGAGATAGAACTTGAAACTGCTTTATTGTGTCAAGTTTCAAAGAGCTAGCACAAACCGTGTTTGATTTAGAGTTCCAAATACATGTATCCCTATAGGAGAAAACAGAGTGAAACTTCAAAATGAAACCAGTTACTGCCAACGAACGGTTTATCCTAGAAGAACGAAATTTGGCGAGCCAAGTGGGATTGGTGTACTGATCATTACCTGAAAGTTTCATCAAGATTGGGTGAAAAAGTGTTTGCTGAGATATCAGGCAACTCGTAGTTTTTTGGAAGCTTGGCAGGCCCTTTCCATGAAAGTGATTCTCGCCAGTCTCTGCTTAGGGCTACATCAACAGCAAACAAACCATAGAGATAGAACTTGAAACTGCTTTATTGTGTCAAGTTTCAAAGAGCTAGCACAAACCGTGTTTGATTTAGAGTTCCAAATACATGTATCCCTATAGGAGAAAACAGAGTGAAACCTCAAAATGAAACCGGTTGCTGAAAACGAACTGTTTAACCTAGAAGAACGAAATTTGGCGAGCCAAGTGGGATTGGTGTACTGATCATTACCTGAAAGTTTCATCAAGATTGGGTGAAAAAGTTTTTACTGAGGTTTCGGGCAACTCGTAGTTTTTTGGAAGCTTGGCAGGCCCTTTCCATGAAAGTGATTCTCGCCAGTCTCTGCTTAGGGCTACATCAACAGCAAACAAACCATAGAGATAGAACTTGAAACTGCTTTATTGTGTCAAGTTTCAAAGAGCTAGCACAAACCGTGTTTGATTTAGAGTTCCAAATACATGTATCCCTATAGGAGAAAACAGAGTGAAACCTCAAAATGAAACCGGTTACTGCCAACGAACGGTTTAACCTAGAAGAACGAAATTTGGCGAGCCAAGTGGGATTGGTGTACTGATCATTACCTGAAAGTTTCATCAAGATTGGGTGAAAAAGTGTGTGCTGAGATTTTGGGCAACTCGTAGTTTTTTGGAAGCTTGGCAGGCCCTTTCTATGAAAGTGATTCTCGCCAGTCTCTGCTTAGGGCTACATCAACAGCAAACAAACTATAGAGATAGAACTTGAAACTGCTTTATTGTGTCAAGTTTCAAAGAGCTAGCACAAACCGTGTTTGATTTAGAGTTCCAAATACATGTATCCCTATAGGAGAAAACAGAGTGAAACCTCAAAATGAAACCGGTTACTGCCAACGAACGGTTTAACCTAGAAGAACGAAATTTGGCGAGCCAAGTGGGATTGGTGTTCTGATCATTACCTGAAAGTTTCATCAAGATTGGGTGAAAAAGTGTGTGCTGAGATTTCAGGCAACTCGTAGTTTTTTGGAAGCATGGCAGGCCCTTTCCATGAAAGTGATTCTCGAAAGTCTCGGCTTAGGGCTACATCAACAGCAAACAAACCATAGAGATAGAACTTGAAACTGCTTTATTGTGTCAAGTTTCAAAGAGCTAGCACAAACCGTGTTTGATTTAGAGTTCCAAATACATGTATCCCTATAGGAGAAAACAGAGTGAAACCTCAAAATGAAACAGGTTACTGCCAACGAACGGTTTAACCTAGAAGAACGAAATTTGGCGAGCCAAGTGGGATTGGTGTACTGATCATTACCTGAAAGTTTCATCAAGATTGGGTGAAAAAGTGTGTGCTGAGATTTCGGGCAACTCGTAGTTTTTTGGAAGCTTGTCAGTCCCTTTCCATAAAAGTGATTCTCGCCAGTCTCTGCTTAGGGCTACATCAACAGCAAACAAACCATAGAGATAGAACTTGAAACTGCTTTATTGTGTCAAGTTTCAAAGAGCTAGCACAAACCGTGTTTGATTTAGAGTTCCAAATACATGTATCCCTATAGGAGAAAACAGAGTGAAACCTCAAAATGAAACCGATTACTGCCAACGAACGGTTTAACCTAGAAGAACGATATTTGGCGAGCCAAGTGGGATTGGTGTACTGATCATTACCTGAAAGTTTCATCAAGATTGGGTGAAAAAGTTTTTGCTGAGGTTTCGGGCAACTCGTAGTTTTTTGGAAGCTTGGCAGGCCCTTTCCATTAATGTGATTCTCGCCAGTCTCTGCTTAGGGCTACATCAACAGCAAACAAACCATAGAGATAGAACTTGAAACTGCTTTATTGTGTCAAGTTTCAAAGAGCTAGCACAAACCGTGTTTGATTTAGAGTTCCAAATATATGTATCCCTATAGGAGAAAACAGAGTGAAACCTCAAAATGAAACCGGTTACTGCCAACGAACGGTTTAAGCTAGAAGAACGAAATTTGGCGAGCCAAGTGGGATTGGTGTACTGATCATTACCTGAAAGTTTCATCAATATTGGGTGAAAAAGTTTTTGCTGAGGTTTCGGGCAACTCGTAGTTTTTTGGAAGCTTGGCAGGCCCTTTCCATGAAAGTGATTCTCGCCAGTCTCTGCTTAGGGCTACATCAACAGCAAACAAACCATAGAGATAGAACTTGAAACTGCTTTATTGTGTCAAGTTTCAAAGAGCTAGCACAAACCGTGTTTGATTTAGAGTTCCAAATACATGTATCCCTATAGGAGAAAACAGAGTGAAACCTCAAAATGAAACCGGTTACTGCCAACGAACGGTTCAACCTAGAAGAACGAAATTTGGCGAGCCAAATGGGATTGGTGTACTGATCATTACCTGAAAGTTTCATCAAGATTGGGTGAAAAACGGTGTGCTGAGGTTTCGGGCAACTCGTAGTTTTTTGGAAGCTTGGCAGGCCCTTTCCATGAAAGTGATTCTTGCCAGTCTCTGCTTAGGGCTACATAAACAGCAAACAAACCATAGAGATAGAACTTGAAACTGCTTTATTGTGTCAAGTTTCAAAGAGCTAGCACAAACCGTGTTTGATTTAGAGTTCCAAATACATGTATCCCTATAGGAGAAAACAGAGTGAAACCTCAAAATGAAACCAGTTACTGCCAACGAACGGTTTAACCTAGAAGAACGAAATTTGGCGAGCCAAGTGGGATTGGTGTACTGATCATTACCTGAAAGTTTCATCAAGATTGGGTGAAAAAGTGTTTGCTGAGATTTCAGGCAACTCGTAGTTTTTTGGAAGCTTGGCAGGCCCTTTCCATGAAAGTGATTCTCGCCAGTCTCTGCTTAGGGCTACATCAACAGCAAACAAACCATAGAGATAGAACTTGAAACTGCTTTATTGTGTCAAGTTTCAAAGAGCTAGCACAAACCGTGTTTGATTTAGAGTTCCAAATACATGTATCCCTATAGGAGAAAACAGAGTGAAACCTCAAAATGAAACCGGTTACTGAAAACGAACGGTTTAACCTAGAAGAACGAAATTTGGCGAGCCAAGTGGGATTGGTGTACTGATCATTACCTGAAAGTTTCATCAAGATTGGGTGAAAAAGTTTTTACTGAGGTTTCGGGCAACTCGTAGTTTTTTGGAAGCTTGGCAGGCCCTTTCCATGAAAATGATTCTCGCCAGTCTCTGCTTAGGGCTACATCTACAGCAAACAAACCATAGAGATAGAACTTGAAACTGCTTTATTGTGTCAAGTTTCAAAGAGCTAGCAGAAACCGTGTTTGATTTAGAGTTCCAAATACATGTATCCCTATAGGAGAAAACAGAGTGAAACCTCAAAATGAAACCGGTTACTGCCAACGAACGGTTTAACCTAGAAGAACGAAATTTGGCGAGCCAAGTGGGATTGGTGTACTGATCATTACCTGAAAGTTTCATCAAGATTGGGTGAAAAAGTGTGTGCTGAGATTTCGGGCAACTCGTAGTTTTTTGGAAGCTTGGCAGGCCCTTTCCATGAAAGTGATTCTCGCCAGTCTCTGCTTAGGGCTACATCAACAGCAAACAAACCATAGAGATAGAACTTGAAACTGCTTTATTGTGTCAAGTTTCAAAGAGCTAGCACAAACCGTGTTTGATTTAGAGTTCCAAATACATGTATCCCTATAGGAGAAAACAGAGTGAAACCTCAAAATGAAACCGGTTACTGCCAACGAACGGTTTAACCTACAAGAACGAAATTTGGCGAGCCAAGTGGGATTGGTGTACTGATCATTACCTGAAAGTTTCATCAAGATTGGGTGAAAAAGTGTGTGCTGAGATTTTGGGCAACTCGTAGTTTTTTGGAAGCTTGGCAGGCCCTTTCCATGAAAGTGATTCTCGCCAGTCTCTGCTTAGGGCTACATCAACAGCAAACAAACAATAGAGATAGAACTTGAAACTGCTTTATTGTGTCAAGTTTCAAAGAGCTAGCACAAACCGTGTTTGATTTAGAGTTCCAAATACATGTATCCCTATAGGAGAAAACAGAGTGAAACCTCAAAATGAAACCGGTTACTGCCAACGAACGGTTTAACCTAGAAGAACGAAATTTGGCGAGCCAAGTAGGATTGGTGTACTGATCATTTCCTGAAAGTTTCATCAAGATTGGGTGAAAAAGTGTGTGCTGAGATTTCAGGCAACTCGTAGTTTTTTGGAAGCTTGGCAGACCCTTTCCATGAAAGTGATTCTCGCCAGTCTCTGCTTAGGGCTACATCAACAGCAAACAAACCATAGAGATAGAACTTGAAACTGCTTTATTGTGTCAAGTTTCAAAGAGCTAGCACAAACCGTGTTTGATTTAGAGTTCCAAATACATGTATCCCTATAGGAGAAAACAGATTTAAACCTCAAAATTAAACCGGTTACTGCCAATGAACGGTTTAACCTAGAAGAACGAAATTTGGCGAGCCAAGTGGGATTGGTGTACTGATCATTACCTGAAAGTTTCATCAAGATTGGGTGAAAAAGTTTTTGCTGAGGTTTCGGGCAACTCGTAGTTTTTGGAAGCTTGGCAGGCCCTTCCCATGAAAGTGATTCTCACCAGTCTCTGCTTAGGGCTACATCAACAGCAAACAAACCATAGAGATAGAACTTGAAACTGCTTTATTGTGTCAAGTTTCAAAGAGCTAGCACAAACCGTGTTTGATTTAGAGTTCCAAATACATGTATCCCTATAGGAGAAAACAGAGTGAAACCTCAAAATGAAACCGGTTACTGCCAACGAACGGTTTAACCTAGAAGAACGAAATTTGGCGAGCCAAGTGGGATTGGTGTACTGATCATTACCTGAAAGTTTCATCAATATTGGGTGAAAAAGTTTTTGCTGAGGTTTCGGGCAACTCGTAGTTTTTTGGAAGCTTGGCAGTCCCTTTCCATGAAAGTGATTCTCGCCAGTCTCTGCATAGGGCTACATCAACAGCAAACAAACCATAGAGATAGAACTTGAAACTGCTTTATTGTGTCACGTTTCAAAGAGCTAGCACAAACCGTGTTTGATTTAGAGTTCCAAATACATGTATCCCTATAGGAGAAAACAGAGTGAAACCTCAAAATGAAACCGGTTACTGCCAACGAACGGTTTAACATAGAAGAACGAAATTTGGCGAGCCAAGTGGGATTGGTGTACTGATCATTACCTGAAAGTTTCATCAAGATTGGGTGAAAAAGGGTGTGCTGAGGTTTCGGGCAACTCGTAGTTTTTTGGAAGCTTGGCAGGCCCTTTCCATGAAAGTGATTCTCGCCAGTCTCTGCTTAGGGCTACATAAACAGCAAACAAACCATAGAGATAGAACTTGAAACTGCTTTATTGTGTCAAGTTTCAAAGAGCTAGCACAAACCGTGTTTGATTTAGAGTTCCAAATACATGTATCCCTATAGGAGAAAACAGAGTGAAACCTCAAAATGAAACCAGTTACTGCCAACGAACGGTTTAACCTAGAAGAACGAAATTTGGCGAGCCAAGTGGGATTGGTGTACTGATCATTACCTGAAAGTTTCATCAAGATTGGGTGAAAAAGTGTTTGCTGAGATTTCAGGCAACTCGTAGTTTTTTGGAAGCTTGGCAGGCCCTTTCCATGAAAGTGATTCTCGCCAGTCTCTGCTTAGGGCTACATCAACAGCAAACAAACCATAGAGATAGAACTTGAAACTGCTTTATTGTGTCAAGTTTCAAAGAGCTAGCACAAACCGTGTTTGATTTAGAGTTCCAAATACATGTATCCCTATAGGAGAAAACAGAGTGAAACCTCAAAATGAAACCGGTTACTGAAAACGATTGGTTTAACCTAGAAGAACGAAATTTGGCGAGCCAAGTGGGATTGGTGTACTGATCATTACCTGAAAGTTTCATCAAGATTGGGTGAAAAAGTTTTTACTGAGGTTTCGGGCAACTCGTAGTTTTTTGGAAGCTTGGCAGGCCCTTTCCATGAAAGTGATTCTCGCCAGTCTCTGCTTAGGGCTACATCAACAGCAAACAAACCATAGAGATAGAACTTGAAACTGCTTTATTGTGTCAAGTTTCAAAGAGCTAGCACAAACCGTGTTTGATTTAGAGTTCCAAATACATGTATCCCTATAGGAGAAAACAGAGTGAAACCTCAAAATGAAACCGGTTACTGCCAACGAACGGTTTAACCTAGAAGAACGAAATTTGGCGAGCCAAGTGGGATTGGTATACTGATCATTACCTGAAAGTTTCATCAAGATTGGGTGAAAAAGTGTGTGCTGAGATTTTGGGCAACTCGTAGTTTTTTGGAAGCTTGGCAGGCCCTTTCTATGAAAGTGATTCTCGCCAGTCTCTGCTTAGGGCTACATCAACAGCAAACAAACTATAGAGATAGAACTTGAAACTGCTTTATTGTGTCAAGTTTCAAAGAGCTAGCACAAACCGTGTTTGATTTAGAGTTCCAAATACATGTATCCCTATAGGAGAAAACAGAGTGAAACCTCAAAATGAAACCGGTTACTGCCAACGAACGGTTTAACCTAGAAGAACGAAATTTGGCGAGCCAAGTGGGATTGGTGTTCTGATCATTACCTGAAAGTTTCATCAAGATTGGGTGAAAAAGTGTGTGCTGAGATTTAAGGCAACTCGTAGTTTTTTGGAAGCTTGGCAGGCCCTTTCCATGAAAGTGATTCTCGAAAGTCTCGGCTTAGGGCTACATCAACAGCAAACAAACCATAGAGATAGAACTTGAAACTGCTTTATTGTGTCAAGTTTCAAAGAGCTAGCACAAACCGTGTTTGATTTAGAGTTCCAAATACATGTATCCCTATAGGAGAAAACAGAGTGAAACCTCAAAATGAAACAGGTTACTGCCAACGAACGGTTTAACCTAGAAGAACGAAATTTGGCAAGCCAAGTGGGATTGGTGTACTGATCATTACCTGAAAGTTTCATCAAGATTGGGTGAAAAAGTGTGTGCTGAGATTTCGGGCAACTCGTAGTTTTTTGGAAGCTTGGCAGGCGCTTTCCATGAAAGTGATTCTCGCCAGTCTCTGCTTAGGGCTACATCAACAGCAAACAAACCATAGAGATAGAACTTGAAACTGCTTTATTGTGTCAAGTTTCAAAGAGCTAGCACAAACCGTGTTTGATTTAGAGTTCCAAATACATGTATCCCTATAGGAGAAAACAGAGTGAAACCTCAAAATGAAACCGGTTACTGCCAACGAACGGTTTAACCTAAAAGAACGAAATTTGGCGAGCCAAGTGGGATTGGTGTACTGATCATTACCTGAAAGTTTCATCAAGATGGGGTGAAAAAGGGTGTGCTGAGATTTCAGGCAACTCGTAGTTTTTTGGAAGCTTGGCAGGCCCTTTCCATGAAAGTGATTCTCGCCAGTCTCTGCTTAGGGCTACATCAACAGCAAACAAACCATAGAGATAGAACTTGAAACTGCTTTACTGTGTCAAGTTTCAAAGAGCTAGCACAAACCGTGTTTGATTTAGAGTTCCAAATACATGTATCCCTATAGGAGAAAACAGAGTGAAACCTCAAAATGAAACCGGTTACTGCCAACGAACGGTTTAACCTAGAAGAACAAAATTTGGCGTGCCAAGTGGTATTGGTGTACTGATCATTACCTAAAAGTTTCATCAAGATTGGGTGAAAAAGTGTTTGCTGAGATTTCAGGCAACTCGTAGTTTTTTGGAAGCTTGGCAGGCCCATTCCATGAAAGTGATTCTCGACAGTCTCTGCTTAGGGATACATCAACAGCAAACAAACCATAGAGATAGAACTTGAAACTGCTTTATTGTGTCAAGTTTCAAAGAGCTAGCACAAACCGTGTTTGATTTAGAGTTCCAAATACATGTATCCCTATAGGAGAAAACAGAGTGAAACCTCAAAATGAAACCGGTTACTGCCAAAGAACGGTTTAACCTAGAAGAACGAAATTTGGCGAGCCAAGTGGGATTGGTGTACTGATCATTACCTGAAAGTTTCATCAATATTGGGTGAAAAAGTTTTTGCTGAGGTTTCGGGCAACTCGTAGTTTTTTGGAAGCTTGGCAGGCCCTTTCCATGAAAGTGATTCTCGCCAGTCTCTGCTTAGGGCTACATCAACAGCAAACAAACCATAGAGATAGAACTTGAAACTGCTTTATTGTGTCAAGTTTCAAAGAGCTAGCACAAACCGTGTTTGATTTAGAGTTCCAAATACATGTATCCCTATAGGAGAAAACAGAGTGAAACCTCAAAATGAAACCGGTTACTGCCAACGAACGGTTCAACCTAGAAGAACGAAATTTGGCGAGCCAAGTGGGATTGGTGTACTGATCATTACCTGAAAGTTTCATCAAGATTGGGTGAAAAAGTTTTTGCTGAGGTTTCGGGCAACTCGTAGTTTTTTGGAAGCTTGGCAGGCGCTTTCCATGAAAGTGATTCTCGCCAGTCTCTGCTTAGGGCTACATAAACAGCAAACAAACCATAGAGATAGAACTTGAAACTGCTTTATTGTGTCAAGTTTCAAAGAGCTAGCACAAACCGTGTTTTATTTAGAGTTCCAAATACATGTATCCCTATAGGAGAAAACAGAGTGAAACCTCAAAATGAAACCAGTTACTGCCAACGAACGGTTTAACCTAGAAGAACGAAATTTGGCGAGCCAAGTGGGATTGGTGTACTGATCATTACCTGAAAGTTTCATCAAGATTGGGTGAAAAAGTGTTTGCTGAGATTTCAGGCAACTCGTAGTTTTTTGGAAGCTTGGCAGGCCCTTTCCATGAAAGTGATTCTCGCCAGTCTCTGCTTAGGGCTACATCAACAGCAAACAAACCATAGAGATAGAACTTGAAACTGCTTTATTGTGTCAAGTTTCAAAGAGCTAGCACAAACCGTGTTTGATTTAGAGTTCCAAATACATGTATCCCTATAGGAGAAAACAGAGTGAAACCTCAAAATGAAACCGGTTACTGAAAACGAACGGTTTAACCTAGAAGAACGAAATTTGGCGAGCCAAGTGGGATTGGTGTACTGATCATTACCTGAAAGTTTCATCAAGATTGGGTGAAAAAGGGTGTGCTGAGATTTCAGGCAACTCGTAGTTTTTTGGAAGCTTGGCAGGCCCTTTCCATGAAAGTGATTCTCGCCAGTCTCTGCTTAGGGCTACATCAACAGCAAACAAACCATAGAGATAGAACTTGAAACTGCTTTATTGTGTCAAGTTTCAAAGAGCTAGCACAAACCGTGTTTGATTTAGAGTTCCAAATACATGTATCCCTATAGGAGAAAACAGAGTGAAACCTCAAAATGAAACCGGTTACTGCCAACGAACGGTTTAACCTAGAAGAACGAAATTTGGCGAGCCAAGTGGGATTGGTGTACTGATCATTACCTGAAAGTTTCATCAAGATTGGGTGAAAAAGTGTGTGCTGAGATTTCGGGCAACTCGTAGTTTTTTGGAAGCTTGGCAGGCCCTTTCCATGAAAGGGATTCTCGCCAGTCTCTGCTTAGGGCTACATCAACAGCAAACAAACCATAGAGATAGAACTTGAAACTGCTTTATTGTGTCAAGTTTCAAAGAGCTAGCACAAACCGTGTTTGATTTAGAGTTCCAAATACATGTATCCCTATAGGAGAAAACAAAGTGAAACCTCAAAATGAAACCGGTTACTGCCAACGAACGGTTTAACCTAGAAGAACGAAATTTGGCGAGCCAAGTGGGATTGGAGTACTGATCATTACCTGAAAGTTTCATCAAGATTGGGTGAAAAAGAGTGTGCTGAGATTTCAGGCAACTCGTAGTTTTTTGGAAGCTTGGCAGGCCCTTTCCATGAAAGTGATTCTCGCCAGTCTCTGCTTAGGGCTACATCAACAGCAAACAAACCATAGAGATAGAACTTGAAACTGCTTTATTGTGTCAAGTTTCAAAGAGCTAGCACAAACCGTGTTTGATTTAGAGTTCCAAATACATGTATCCCTATAGGAGAAAACAGAGTGAAACCTCAAAATGAAACCGGTTACTGCCAACGAACGGTTTAACCTAGAAGAACGAAATTTGGCGAGCCAAGTGGGATTGGTGTACTGATCATTACCTGAAAGTTTCATCAAGATTGGGTGAAAAAGTGTTTGCTGAGGTTTCGGGCAACTCGTAGTTTTTTGGAAGCTTGTCAGGCCCTTCCCATGAAAGTGATTCTCACCAGTCTCTGCTTAGGGCTACATCAACAGCAAACAAACCATAGAGATAGAACTTGAAACTGCTTTATTGTGTCAAGTTTCAAAGAGCTAGCACAAACCGTGTTTGATTTAGAGTTCCAAATACATGTATCCCTATAGGAGAAAACAGAGTGAAACCTCAAAATGAAACCGGTTACTGCCAACGAACGGTTTAACCTAGAAGAACGAAATTTGGCGAGCCAAGTGGGATTGGTGTACTGATCATTACCTGAAAGTTTCATCAATATTGGGTGAAAAAGTTTTTGCTGAGGTTTCGGGCAACTCGTAGTTTTTTGGAAGCTTGGCAGGCCCTTTCCATGAAAGTGATTCTCGCCAGTCTCTGCTTAGGGCTACATCAACAGCAAACAAACCATAGAGATAGAACTTGAAACTGCTTTATTGTGTCAAGTTTCAAAGAGCTAGCACAAACCGTGTTTGATTTAGAGTTCCAAATACATGTATCCCTATAGGAGAAAACAGAGTGAAACCTCAAAATGAAACCGGTTACTGCCAACGAACGGTTCAACCTAGAAGAACGAAATTTGGCGAGCCAAGTGGGATTGGTGTACTGATCATTACCTGAAAGTTTCATCAAGATTGGGTGAAAAAGGGTGTGCTGAGGTTTCGGGCAACTCGTAGTTTTTTGGAAGCTTGGCAGGCCCTTTCCATGAAAGTGATTCTCGCCAGTCTCTGCTTAGGGCTACATAAACAGCAAACAAACCATAGAGATAGAACTTGAAACTGCTTTATTGTGTCAAGTTTCAAAGAGCTAGCACAAACCGTGTTTGATTTAGAGTTCCAAATACATGTATCCCTATAGGAGAAAACAGAGTGAAACCTCAAAATGAAACCAGTTACTGCCAACGAACGGTTTAACCTAGAAGAACGAAATTTGGCGAGCCAAGTGGGATTGGTGTACTGATCATTACCTGAAAGTTTCATCAAGATTGCGTGAAAAAGTGTTTGCTGAGATTTCAGGCAACTCGTAGTTTTTTGGAAGCTTGGCAGGCCCTTTCCATGAAAGTGATTCTCGCCAGTCTCTGCTTAGGGCTACATCAACAGCAAACAAACCATAGAGATAGAACTTGAAACTGCTTTATTGTGTCAAGTTTCAAAGAGCTAGCACAAACCGTGTTTGATTTAGAGTTCCAAATACATGTATCCCTATAGGAGAAAACAGAGTGAAACCTCAAAATGAAACCAGTTACTGAAAACGAACGGTTTAACCTAGAAGAACGAAATTTGGCGAGCCAAGTGGGATTGGTGTACTGATCATTACCTGAAAGTTTCATCAAGATTGGGTGAAAAAGTTTTTACTGAGGTTTCGGGCAACTCGTAGTTTTTTGGAAGCTTGGCAGGCCCTTTCCATGAAAATGATTCTCGCCAGTCTCTGCTTAGGGCTACATCAACAGCAAACAAACCATAGAGATAGAACTTGAAACTGCTTTATTGTGTCAAGTTTCAAAGAGCTAGCACAAACCGTGTTTGATTTAGAGTTCCAAATACATGTATCCCTATAGGAGAAAACAGAGTGAAACCTCAAAATGAAACCGGTTACTGCCAACGAACGGTTTAACCTAGAAGAACGAAATTTGGCAAGCCAAGTGGGATTGGTGTACTGATCATTACCTGAAAGTTTCATCAAGATTGGGTGAAAAAGGGTTTGCTGAGATTTCAGGCAACTCGTAGTTTTTGGAAGCTTGGCAGGCCCTTTCTATGAAAGTGATTCTCGCCAGTCTCTGCTTAGGGCTACATCAACAGCAAACAAACTATAGAGATAGAACTTGAAACTGCTTTATTGTGTCAAGTTTCAAAGAGCTAGCACAAACCGTGTTTGATTTAGAGTTCCAAATACATGTATCCCTATAGGAGAAAACAGAGTGAAACCTCAAAATGAAACCGGTTACTGCCAACGAACGGTTTAACCTAGAAGAACGAAATTTGGCGAGCCAAGTGGGATTGGTGTTCTGATCATTACCTGAAAGTTTCATCAAGATTTGGTGAAAAAGTGTGTGCTGAGATTTCAGGCAACTCGTAGTTTTTTGGAAGCTTGGCAGGCCCTTTCCATGAAAGTGATTCTCGAAAGTCTCGGCTTAGGGCTACATCAACAGCAAACAAACCATAGAGATAGAACTTGAAACTGCTTTATTGTGTCAAGTTTCAAAGAGCTAGCACAAACCGTGTTTGATTTAGAGTTCCAAATACATGTATCCCTATAGGAGAAAACAGAGTGAAACCTCAAAATGAAACAGGTTACTGCCAACGAACGGTTTAACCTAGAAGAACGAAATTTGGCGAGCCAAGTGGGATTGGTGTACTGATCAATACCTGAAAGTTTCATCAAGATTGGGTGAAAAAGTGTGTGCTGAGATTTCGGGCAACTCGTAGTTTTTTGGAAGCTTGTCAGTCCCTTTCCATAAAAGTGATTCTCGCCAGTCTCTGCTTAGGGCTACATCAACAGCAAACAAACCATAGAGATAGAACTTGAAACTGCTTTATTGTGTCAAGTTTCAAAGAGCTAGCACAAACCGTGTTTGATTTAGAGTTCCAAATACATGTATCCCTATAGGAGAAAACAGAGTGAAACCTCAAAATGAAACCGGTTACTGCCAACGAACGGTTTAACCTAAAAGAACGAAATTTGGCGAGCCAAGTGGGATTGGTGTACTGATCATTACCTGAAAGTTTCATCAAGATGGGGTGAAAAAGGGTGTGCTGAGATTTCAGGCAACTCGTACTTTTTTGGAAGCTTGGCAGGCCCTTTCCATGAAAGTGATTCTCGCCAGTCTCTGCTTAGGGCTACATCAACAGCAAACAAACCATAGAGATAGAACTTGAAACTGCTTTATTGTGTCAAGTTTCAAAGAGCTAGCACAAACCGTGTTTGATTTAGAGTTCCAAATACATGTATCCCTATAGGAGAAAACAGAGTGAAACCTCAAAATGAAACCGGTTACTGCCAACGAACGGTTTAACCTAGAAGAACAAAATTTGGCGAGCCAAGTGGGATAGGTGTACTGATCATTACGTGAAAGTTTCATCAAGATTGGGTGAAAAAGGGTGTGCTGAGATTTCAGGCAACTCGTAGTTTTTTGGAAGCTTGGCAGGCCCTTTCCATGAAAGTGATTCTCGCCAGTCTCTGCTTAGGGCTACATCAACAGCAAACAAACCATAGAGATAGAACTTGAAACTGCTTTATTGTGTCAAGTTTCAAAGAGCTAGCACAAACCGTGTTTGATTTAGAGTTCCAAATACATGTATCCCTATAGGAGAAAACAGAGTGAAACCTCAAAATGAAACCGGTTACTGAAAACGAACGGTTTAACCTAGAAGAACGAAATTTGGCGAGCCAAGTGGGATTCGTGTACTGATCATTACCTGAAAGTTTCATCAAGATTGGGTGAAAAAGGGTGTGCTGAGATTTCAGGCAACTTGTAGTTTTTTGGAAGCTTGGCAGGCCCTTTCCATGAAAGTGATTCTCGCCAGTCTCTGCTTAGGGCTACATCAACATCAAACAAACCATGGGGATAGAACTTGAAACTGCTTTATTGTGTCAAGTTTCAAAGAGCTAGCACAAACCGTGTTTGATTCAGAGTTCCAAATACATGTATCCCTATAGGAGAAAACAGAGTGAAACCTCAAAATGAAACCGGTTACTGCCAACGAACGGTTTAACCTAGAAGAACGAAATTTGGCGAGCCAAGTGGGATTGGTGTACTGATCATTACCTGAAAGTTTCATCAAGATTGGGTTCAAAAGTGTGTGCTGAGAGTTCGGGCAACTCATAGATTTTTGGAAGCTTGTCAGGCCCTTTCCATGAAAGTGATTCTCGCCAGTCTCTGCTTAGGGCTACATCAACTGCAAACAAACCATAGAGATAGAACTTGAAACTGCTTTATTGTGTCAAGTTTCAAAGAGCTAGCACAAACCGTGTTTGATTTAGAGTTCCAAATACATGTATCCCTATAGGAGAAAACAGAGTGAAACCTCAAAATGAAACCGGTTACTGCCAACGAACGGTTTAACCTAGAAGAACGAAATTTGGCGAGCCAAGTGGGATTGGTGTACTGATCATGACCTGAAAGTTTCATCAAGATTGGGTGAAAAAGGGTGTGCTGAGATTTCAGGCAACTCGTAGTTTTTTGGAAGCTTGGCAGGCCCTTTCCATGAAAGTGATTCTCGCCAGTCTCTGCTTAGGGCTACATCAACAGCAAACAAACCATAGAGATAGAACTTGAAACTGCTTTATTGTGTCAAGTTTCAAAGAGCTAGCACAAACCGTGTTTGATTTAGAGCTCCAAATACATGTATCCCTATAGGAGAAAACAGAGTGAAACCTCAAAATGAAACCGGTTACTGCCAACGAACGGTTTAACCTAGAAGAACGGAATTTGGCGAGCCAAGTGGGATTGGTGTACTGATCATTACCTGAAAGTTTCATCAAGATTGGGTGAAAAAGGGTGTGCTGAGATTTCAGGCAACTCGTAGTTTTTTGGAATCTTGGCAGGCCCTTTCCATGAAAGTGATTCTCGCCAGTCTCTGCTTAGGGCTACATTAACAGCAAACAAACCATAGAGATAGAACTTGAAACTGCTTTATTGTGTCAAGTTTTAAAGAGCTAGCACAAACCGTGTTTGATTTACAGTTCCAAATACATGTATCCCTATAGGAGAAACAGAGTGAAACCTCAAAATGAAACCGGTTACTGCCAACGAACGGTTTAACCTAGAAGAACGAAATTTGGCGAGCCAAGTGGGATTGGTGTACTGATCATTACCTGAAAGTTTCATCAAGATTGGGTGAAAAAGTGTGTGCTGAGATTTCAGGCAACTCGTAGTTTTTTGGAAGCTTGGCAGGCCCTTTCCATGAAAGTGATTCTCCCCAGTCTCTGCCTAGGGCGACATCAACAGCAAACAAACCATAGAGATAGAACTTGAAACTGCTATTGAGTCAAATTCCAAAGAGCTAGCACAAACGGTGTTTGATTTAGAGTTCAAAATACATGTATCCCTATAGGAGAAAACAGAGTGAAACCTCAAAATGAAACCGTTTACTGCCAACGAACGGTTTAACCTAGAAGAACGAAATTTGGCGAGCCAAGTGGGATTGGTGTACTGATCATAACCTGAAAGTTTCATCAAGATTGGGTAAAAACTGTGTGCTGAGATTTCATGCAACTCGTAGTTTTTTGGAAGCTTGGCAAGCCCTTTCCATGAAAGTGATTCTCGCCAGTCTCTGCTTAGGGCTACATAAACAGCAAACAAACCATAGAGATAGAACTTGAAACTGCTTTATTGTGTCAAGTTTCAAAGAGCTAGCACAAACTGTTTTTGATTTAGAGTTCCAAATACATGTATCCCTATAGGAGAAAACAGAGTGAAACCTCAAAATGAAACCGATACTGCCAACGAACGGTTTAACCTAGAAGAACGAAATTTGGCGAGCCAAGTGGGATTGGTGTACTGATCATTACCTGAAAGTTTCATCAAGATTGGGTGAAAAAGGGTGTGCTGAGATTTCAGGCAACTTGTAGTTTTTTGGAAGCTTGGCAGGCCCTTTCCATGAAAGTGATTCTCGCCAGTCTCTGCTTAGGGCTACATCAACATCAAACAAACCATGGGGATAGAACTTGAAACTGCTTTATTGTGTCAAGTTTCAAAGAGCTAGCACAAACCATGTTTGATTTAGAGTTCCAAATACATGTATCCCTATAGGAGAAAACAGAGTGAAACCTCAAAATGAAACCGGTTACTGCCAACGAACGGTTTAACCTAGAAGAACGAAATTTGGCGAGCCAAGTGAGATTGGTGTACTGATCATTACCTGAACGTTTCATCAAGATTGGGTGAAAAAGTGTGTGCTGAGATTTCGGGCAACTCGTAGTTTTTTGGAAGCTTGGCAGGCCCTTTCCATGAAAGTGATTCTCGCCAGTCTCTGCTTAGGGCTACATCAACAGCAAACAAACCATAGAGATAGAACTTGAAACTGCTTTATCGTGTCAAGTTTCAAAGAGCTAGCACAAACGGTGTTTGATTTAGAGTTCCAAATACATATATCCCTATAGGAGAAAACAGAGTGAAACCTCAAAATGAAACCGGTTACTGCCAAGGAACGGTTTCACCTAGAAGAACGAAATTTGGCGAGCCAAGTGGGATTGGTGTACTGATCATTACCTGAAAGTTTCATCAAGATTGGGTGAAAAAGTGTGTGCTGAGATTTTGGGCAACTCGTAGTTTTTTGGAAGCTTGGCAGGCCCTTTCCATGAAAGTGATTCTCGCCAGTCTCTGCTTAGGGCTACATCAACAGCAAACAAACCATAGAGATAGAACTTGAAACTGCTTTATTGTGTCAAGTTTCAAAGAGCTAGCACAAACCGTGTTTGATTTAGAGTTCCAAATACATGTATCCCTATAGGAGAAAACAGAGTGAAACCTCAAAATGAAACCGGTTACTGCCTACGAACGGTTTAACCTAGAAGAACGAAATTTGGCGAGCCAAGTGGGATTGGTGTACTGATCATTACCTGAAAGTTTCATCAAGATTGGGTGAAAAAGGGTGTGCTGAGATTTCAGGCAACTCGTAGTTTTTTGGAAGCTTGGCAGGCCCTTTCCATGAAAGTGATACTCGCCAGTCTCTGCTTTGGGCTACATCAACAGCAAACAAACCATAGAGATCGAACTTGAAACTGCTTTATTGTGTCAAGTTTCAAAGAGCTAGCACAAACCGTGTTTGATTTAGAGTTCCAAATACATGTATCCCTATAGGAGAAAACAGAGAGAAACCTCAAAATGAAACCGGTTACTGTCAACGAACGGTTTAACCTAGAAGAACGAAATTTGGCGAGCCAACTGGGATTGGTGTACTGATCATTACCTGAAAGTTTCATCAAGATTGGGTGAAAAAGGGTGTGCAGAGATTTCATGCAACTCGTAGTTTTTTGGAAGCTTGGCAGGCCCTTTCCATGAAAGTGATTCTTGCCAGTCTCTGCTTAGGGCTACATCAACAGCAAACAAACCATAGAGATAGAACTTGAAACTGCTTTATTGTGTCAAGTTCCAAAGAGCTAGCACAAACCGTGTTTGATTTAGAGTTCCAAATACATGTATCCCTATAGGAGAAAACAGAGTGAAACCTCAAAATGAAACCGGTTACTGCCAACGAACGGTTTAACCTAGAAGAACGAAATTTGGCGAACCAAGTGGGATTGGTGTACTGATCATTACCTGAAAGTTTCATCAAGATTGGGTGAAAAAGTGTGTGCTGAGATTTTGGGCAACTCGTAGTTTTTTGGAAGCTTGGCAGGCCCTTTCCATGAAAGTGATTCTCGCCAGTCTCTGCTTAGGGCTACATCAACAGCAAACAAACCATAGAGATAGAACTTGAAACTGCTTTATTGTGTCAAGTTTCAAAGAGCTAGCACAAACCGTGTTTGATTTAGAGTTCCAAATACATGTATCCCTATAGGAGAAAACAGAGTGAAACCTCAAAATGAAATCGGTTACTGCCTACGAACGGTTTAACCTAGAAGAACGAAATTTGGCGAGCCAAGTGGGATTGGTGTACTGATCATTACCTGAAAGTTTCATCAAGATTGGGTGAAAAAGGGTGTGCTGAGATTTCAGGCAACTCGTAGTTTTTTGGAAGCTTGGCAGGCCCTTTCCATGAAAGTGATACTCGCCAGTCTCTGCTTTGGGCTACATCAACAGCAAACAAACCATAGAGATCGAACTTGAAACTGCTTTATTGTGTCAAGTTTCAAAGAGCTAGCACAAACCGT